>NC_087069.1:4883915-4986634 GCF_963678635.1 Symsagittifera roscoffensis
ATTCTCCGACTAGAAAATTGTTATGTAATTCCAGTTTTAACTTTTTTATCTAAAAATTTCTCTACCACTTCGGGATAATTAACAAAAAATGACCAGTAGCTTATAAAAAAGCCGATTATGAAAGTTGTCAACTTGAAAAAAAACCCATGAACAGAAAAACATTACTTAGTTGAAAGGCATAAAAATAAAACATATTTATTTTGAAAAGAACAAAAAATAAATGGAACATTTTTCATCAAAATATATCCTCAAATGACTTGCTGACTAAAACAAAAAATTAAGAAGATTCAAGGATTACTATATATTTTTATGAAGAAAGATTATACATTGACAAACTATGTTAAATTTTCATGGAAAGACTTCATTTTTATTTAAATTATTATCTATCCACTGATCAAATTTAAAAAAAACACTCAAATTTCAACTTTCGTCCGTTTTCAGACATTTTTTAAATGTTTTTTTTTATCAATTAGCTCTAAAAGTTGCAAACAGCATAAATGCGTGAGCGGAAAAGACGTTTAAATAATGGTTGGCATGGTTTTCTTGCCTCAAAAGTGCTGGGAGATTCTTTAGGGCTTCATATCTGACTGCCCTTATGAAGCAGTGTTTATCTTTTTCTCGCATTCGTTCTAGATGAACGTTGAAACGTTGGTTTGAACTTGGCAAAATCAAATGGCGTCGGAAAACGGAATCCAAAAAAAGGAAAGAGTCAAAGTTCAACGGCGAAAGTGCAGACCTGTTAAAAGTCAAATAGACAGACATAAAAAGGGATGAACGTCATCCCACTGGTTCAACGTCATACCTTGGAAAAATCTAAAATCAGAGTCGCGATAGGAGTTCAATTAGCTCTAAAATTTGCGAGCAGCGTAAATGCGTGTGCGGAAAAGACGTTACAATGATGGTTGGCACTTTTTTTGCCTCAAAAGTGCGACGAGAATCTTAAGGCCTTGATATCTGACTGCCCTTATAAAGCAGAGTTTATCTTCTTCTCGCATTCGATCTGTTTTAGAGCGACGACACCTCTAAAAGACCGATCAGAAGCGACCAGATGGTTTCACGCTTCTTATATAGGCTACCGGTAAAAAGCTTCTGTGGCACGTAACTTAGTAGACTCCCTATCCCGCATTAAGGCTATTGTGGCGTCGGTTTGTAACCCTGTTACGGCTGCCGCTGAAACGAAAGATCAAAAAATTGATAAGTATAAAGTTTTAGTAGGTGATCAATATCTTTTTCAACCGCTTGCTTCTGAGATTGAGGGCGCGGCCGGCACCAACACGGAAATTTTTTTGAGCAAGCTTTCTAAAAACTTAATCTTATGTACGGATGAACTCTAGTTAGGCAGTTTTTCAAAATAGAGATCCTCTGGCAATACAGGTTGCGAACTTTGCGTGCGTACTCGGAACAATAAATTACAAGAAGAATATTTTTACCCATTGAAAAGTAAAATGTGTTTTTTTTATCGTGTCGCTTTAGTGTTGGTTTTGATGAAACCTGACTGATACGACTCCTGGCTGAAACCTTGGTAACTATGATACTTTAGATCGTCTGACCTAACTGGCAACACTTATAAGCAAATCACAAAACATTTTTGCACATTTGGATGGAAAGGCCAAAAATCATCAGGCTCGAAGAGTTCAGGAGCTGCGAACTAACACTAAAACTCCAAGTGGAAGGCTAATCATGGCTAATAAAATTGAAAAAATGACCTGTCAGATTTTTTCTAAGAAAACAATCCCGAAAGAAAAAGCGATTACAGAAAAAAAAACAGAATAAAATGTTGAGAAAGTCAAAACAAGATATTAGTATTGATTGCGTAATCAAAAAAAGCACGGTATATAGCATAAGCAACTACTCATCATTCATTGAAGCTTAAAACAAGTTTTTCGAGAATAAACTGGAAAAAAAATCAACAGAAAAGAAAATTTTTGTACATGTGTTTTTTTTCTAGTTTCATTACAACTATCAAGTTGGTGCCCGTCAAAAACAACAATTTGAACAGATAAACCAAGGGTAAATTGAGTGGCGCAACTGTTTGTATCAGAATTGTCTTCAAAAAAAATAATAAACGCCAAAAGCATCATCAATCAAGTGACAAGAAAAAAAAACAGCAAGTAGCATTTTTCTACCAGAAGCTCTTTCGAAAAATTAAGAACAAATCATACAAAAAGGCATACCAACTGAGTTACAAGTATTCGAGCTTTCTTGCCTCAAAGTTACAGATGATTCGACAAAGGCTGTTCTTTTCAGAAGCTGTTCTTTGCAGAAAAAAAAACGAAATTCCAAACCTTTTTAGAGAATCAGACATGTGTTTTTCAGTAATCTTGGTGTCGTCCTAGACTAGTATGTTTTTTTTTCAAAGGAGAAATCAAAATCAATTTGAGAAAACTGATGTGCGGAATAGAAATTTAACTTTATTACCCATATTGAACAAGAATCTTGGTTATGAATACGCCTGTAACAAGTCCTCTACACTATCCAGTGTTTCTGTTAAGCAGATTTTTAAAAAAATTAACAATCTCAATGAAAATACAAATAAGTTGGGAAAAAAGTTAGTTGCAATTGCGCAAAATATGACTCAATCTCCGACTAGAAAGTTGTTATGTAATTCCAGTTCTAACTTTTTTACCTAACAATTTCACTACAACTTCGGGAAAATCAACAACAAATGACCAGTAGCTTATATAAAAGTCGATTATGAAAGTTGTCATTTTGAAGAAAACCCATGAACAGAAAAACATTACTTAGTTGAAAGGCATAAAAATAAATATATATTTATTTTGAAAAGAACAGTAAATAAATGGAACAAATTTCATCAAAATATATCCTCAAATGAATTGCTGACTAAAACAAAAAATTAAGAAGATTCAACAATTACTATATATCTTTATGAAGAAAGATTAAACTTTGACAAACTATGGTAAATTTTCATGGAAAGACTTCAAATTTCTATAAATTTATATATATATATATATATATATATATATATATATATATATATATATATATATATATGTTGAGGACAGACGAGCTCAATGCCAGACTAGTGAAATACCAGACCAAACTCAAGGTCAGACTTGAGCAATAGAAACCTAATTGAAGGTCAACTGGTATAAAACTCAATGCACTCAGACAAGGTCAACTGGTCTGCTGGTATTTGATAAACTAATTAATTAACTGGTAATTAATTAACTGGTACTATTTGATGCTCAGTTTGTCGTGTCATTTTAAAAACACAATCTCAATTCATTCTTCAACAATCAGTATCTCTTCTCTCTCCTCAGTTGAAATCTCAGATAACTCTCAAACCTCTATCCCCTAGTCCTACTTGCTCTAACTCTGAATCTTAACAGGTTATGGGCCCAGATTTCTAAACTTTTTGATTTAATAATTATTTGATTTCTGTCAGAGTTTTTTTTTAGCTTTTATCTAGCCTTTAGCAAAGCAGAGATGGACTTGAAACTGGCTGGATTCAGTGGAAAGTCTGAAGATTTTCCAGCTTGGTCGACGAAGTTTGTGGCACTGATGCATACCAAAGGCCTGTTCAGGACTGTGATGGGCAATGACGATCTACCAGAAGCTGAACCTACGCTACCTGAGAATCCGAATGCTGACCAGATGACGGCGTACAACACCAAGATGCAGGAGCGAGCTGTGCTGATCCAGCAGAGGAAAGACAACCGAAACACAGTGTGGTCACATCTAGCTCTGGTCCTGAACAACACCACACTGATGTACATCAAGAACGACTGCGTGGCTGCGGATGGCTATGGCGATGGGACGAAGGCCTGGAGACTGCTGCAAGAGAAGTTTTGCAGTGTGGAGAGGCCTACAGTGGTCAGTCTAGTAGGCCAGCTTGCGAAGCTGCGCCTAGGATCAGAGGAGGATCTCGATGACTACTTCGTTCGAAGTCAAGAGCTGATGACGCGGCTGAGTGAAGCTGGGGAAGCAATTACGGACACACTCTTCAATGCGCTCGTGATCAACGGACTGCCTGACAGCTTTGAGCATTTCGTGGTGCAGGAGAGCTTCCAGCCGGCCAAGACTTTTACAGAGCTGAGAACGAGGTTGAGGAACTATGATGACTCGAGACGAGCTCGATGTGGAGAGAAGACTGGGAATGGACACATAGCTATGCAAGCTGTGAGGAAGAAGAAAGGAGCGTCGGGTGGTGGCTGTTTTGTGTGCGGTCAGAAGGGTCATTTGGCAAGAGATTGCAGATCCAGAAGTGACAGTGGTCAATCTGGTGCTCGAGGCAGTGGCTCGAATGAAGCAAGTGGTCCAACTTCAAGGAAGCAAGGGTGCTTCAAGTGTGGACAACAAGGACACTTTGCAAGGGACTGCAAGCAGGCAAAGACAGGGTTCTTCAGTTGTTGTGCAACAACCTCAATGAAGGGAGATGATCTAATTGTGGATACGGGATGCACCGATCATGTAGTGCGCGACAAGGCTGTCTTCTCAAGCTTTGAGAAATGGGATGAGGGGACAACAGTTGAGAATCCGAACGGTACAATATCAAAGATTGAGGGCATAGGCTCGGTGGAAGTGGACATACGAGACTGTCAAGATGTGACGAGGAGCTACACTTTCCACAATGTGCTGTTTGTGCCGAGCTACAACGTGAATCTGATGAATGTGAGCTCAGCAATAGCTAGAGGGTCTAGTTTCAGCTTTACATCAGACTCTTCTCATCTTGTGGCACCGGATGGTCGACGGCTACCAGTGAGGCAGCGCGGCAAGCTTTTCTTCCTGGAGTGCAAGTTCAAGAGGAACGCGATGACTCTAGCTACGAAAGCGAAGATGGAGACAAGTAGTGCAATGCTGTGGCACCGAAGGCTGGGGCATCTCAACAAGCATGATCTAATATCAGTTGTTGATGTCGGCGAGCTAGGGTTCTGCGAAGTGTGCACAGCTTCGAAGATGCACGAAGTAGCAATGCCAAAGAAGACAGAGAACAGGGCAACTGCAGTGGGGCAGCGGGTCTTCAGCGACATCCAGGGACCATTTGAAGTTGCGAGCATGCATGGAGCGCGCTATGCCGTGAGCTTCATTGATGACTTCAGCCGTCTGGCAGTGGTCAAGTACCTGGTTAAGAAGAGCGATACTCTTTCGAAGTTCAAAGACTTTGTAGCTGAGCACGGAACACCGAAGTGCTTGAGAACTGACAACGGAGGTGAGTATTCGTCGAATGCTTTTCGGATGTTCTGTAGAGAAATGCAGGTGAAACAGGAGTTTACAGTACCTAATACTCCGCAACAGAATGGCGTGGCAGAGAGGTACAACAGGGTGATAACTGAGATGACTCGATGTCTACTGGCCGATGCAAAGCTCTCAAAGATGTTCTGGGTACGAGCAATGTCAACGGCAGTCAGGGTTCGCAACTTGTGTCCTACATCCAGCAATGAGCATCGCATTTCATCAATGGAGATGCATTATGGGAAGCCATCGAAAGTCAACTACCTGCGAGTGTTCGGATGCCTGGCGTACTACCTGGACAGAGGAAACCGGCGGAAACTGGATCCGAAAGGCAAGAAGAGCAAGTTCATTGGTTATGACGAGGAGAGCAAAGCCTACTTGCTGATGGACCTGGAGACAAAGCGAGTGGTACGAGCAAGAAGCGTGACGTTCAATGAAGACATCATTCCAGACGACTTTCTGGTAGACAGTGAGCAGTCACAAACACTGGGTCTATCAATCGAGGGATGCATTGATGTAGAGGAAACTAGCACGAAGACCATCACTGAGTCTACCAATAAAGCGAATGATAGTGGAGCAGCAGCTTCAGTGGGGGTTACGGAAGATGACCCAGTCGAGACTGAAGAATTGGAACCACCTTCCACAGAGCCTCCAGAGCAGAGGCCAACAGAGATTCCAGAGCAGCGGTCAACTAGAACGCGGAACCCTCCCATCCGATACGGACTGGCTTACACTCATGCTTCAGTGATAGCACAAGAGCCAAGAAGCTACTTGGAAGCAGTATCTGGACCAGAAAGGGAGCAGTGGCTAGCAGCTATGGCTTTGGAGGTGCAGTCACTGAAGGCAATGGGCACCTGGACACTTGTTGATAGACCAAATTCTCGCAAGGTCATTCCTGGACGCTGGGTGCTTGCTGTGAAGAGAGATGCAATGGGACAAGTGGAGCGGTTTAAAGCCAGATACGTGGTGAAGGGTTTTATGCAAGTGGAAGGACTGGACTTCAATGAGACCTTTGCGCCAACCTGTAAACCAGAAACAAAGAGAATACTACTGGCTTTGGGAGCGCAAGATGATCTTGTACTTCATCAGATGGACGTGAAGTCAGCCTTCCTCAACTCGCCGTTAACAGAAACTGTGTATATGGAACAGCCCGAGGGGTTCAGCAGCGGGGACAACCAAGTGTGTTTGCTACAACGCAGTATCTATGGGCTGAAGCAGGCAGGAAGGGACTGGTACCAGACGCTGAGCACGTTTCTTCTGGAGACTGGTTTCACTCGAAGCACCAATGACTTCTGTTTGTTCACGATGAGGGGAATGGATGATGCTATGATCTATGTTCTAGTATGGGTGGATGATATCATCATTGGCTGCAAACTGCAAGCAGAAGTTGACAGGGTGAGGGACCGATTCACTGACCGATTCAAGATGGATGATCGCGGTCCATTAGCCTGGTTTTTGAAAATGCAGGTCAAACGGGCACCTGGTTCTGTCACTGTGAATCAGTCTCGCTACATTGAAGACTGCTTGGAGCGCTTTGGGTTGGCTGACTGCAAACCAGTAGGGACACCAGCTGATATCAGCACTCAGTTGACGAAGAAGGACTGCCCTGGAGCGGGCTCAGAAGAAGCAGTGGCAATGCAGCGTGAGGACTACAGAGGCATAGTGGGCTCGTTATTGTACATAGCCAAGCAAACGAGGCCAGACATCCTAGCTACTGTGACTCAACTTTCACGGTTTCTGGAGAATCCTGGGAGAACACACTGGGTGGCTGCTAAGAGAGTACTGCGATACCTGAAAGGAACCAAAGATCTGGAGCTGTGCTACATCAAAGATCCTGATGGGTTCAACCTTTATGGTTCAGCAGATGCTGACTGGGCTGGTGACGTTGATGACAGAAGGTCAACAACAGGCTACAGTTTTCATGTGCAGCGGTCAGGAGCAGCAATCAGCTGGAGTACCAAGAAGCAACCTACTGCAGCAATATCTACCAGCGAAGCTGAGTATCAAGCAATGGCAGCGGCTGTTCAGGAAGGCCTCTACTTACGATCCCTACTCAATGAGATGGATATGACGTGTGATGGTCCAACTGTGATCAACGAGGACAACCAGAGCTGCATCAAGATGTGCAAAAATCCCGTAATGCAGAAGCGTACAAAGCACATTGATGTCAAGTATCACTTTGTCCGAGAGCGGGTCGAGGATGGAACATTTGCGCTCGAGTACTGTCCAACCGAAAACATGGAGGCTGACTTGTTGACGAAATCCCTGAGCAAGGCAAAGGTGGATCAACATCGTCGAACGCTGATGGGTTGCAGCCTGACATTGGACAAAGCCAATTCAGCCTGAGTGGGGGTGTTGAGGACAGACGAGCTCAATGCCAGACTAGTGAAATACCAGACCAAACTCAAGGTCAGACTTGAGCAATAGAAACCTAATTGAAGGTCAACTGGTATAAAACTCAATGCACTCAGACAAGGTCAACTGGTCTGCTGGTATTTGATAAACTAATTAATTAACTGGTAATTAATTAACTGGTACTATTTGATGCTCAGTTTGTCGTGTCATTTTAAAAACACAATCTCAATTCATTCTTCAACAATCAGTATCTCTTCTCTCTCCTCAGTTGAAATCTCAGATAACTCTCAAACCTCTATCCCCTAGTCCTACTTGCTCTAACTCTGAATCTTAACAATATATATATATATATATATATATATATTCGTAATGTGAAAATGTAAAAAATCATAGTGAATTGTTAAGTTGACTCACACTTGCTTCTTGAAAAAAACTTCAGTTTGCCAATCAAGTGTTGTTCTTTTTTCTAATTTCTTATGTAATTACTGTTGTTTGATTTTGATTCGTCGAACGTTTAATTGTTGTGTTTTCTCACAAAGAAAAAATTTCAAATTGAGAACTCGAACGTTTGTGGAACTATGTTCATCATCAGGTTAGAAAAAATTGTTAATATAACCCCTACAGACCTTAAAACATCCTAAAATACAACTAAATGCTTCTAAACAATAAATAAAATCTATCCACCAATCAAATTTAAAAATAATCACTTAAATTTCAATTTCCGTCCAGTTTCAGTCTTTTTTTTAAATGTTATTTAGCGTTTCCTCAAACTAGTTTTTCGATTTTGCATTTTCTTTGGTTGACATGTTGGATATTCTAAGCAAATTAGTTTTGGACTAAAACTGAAGTGTTAGCTCCCTACATCTGAACTCCTTCCAAGTGTTGATCCGTGGCCTCAGTTTTCTAATTTGAAGCGCCTCCAATGTTAGCAATTTCATGGCGTTATTGACTGATCGATTATCTCCCATCTCAACTGTGCAGTGGTTTGTTCCTCCCCACTCTGACGTACGCGTATGCCTACAGTCGAGTCCCTTTTCTTTTGTTTCTTAATCTTTTTTGTCAAAAGCGAACAATTTGTCCAAAATTGTTGGAATTACAACCACAACATGACAGTTTGTAGACACCATTGGATTTCAAATCACGGAAAAATGACGATTTAAGAAAAGGAAGAGCGGTTTTCAATTTCCCGGTAGTAAACACAATTTGTGCGTTGGTGATGAAGCGCACCTTGTTTGCAAACAATTGACTCTGCTTTTCTCGATGCTGAATCATGAGCATTAGGGGCTTCTCGTCTCGCTTATCATTTGTTGCCCGAATTTCCGTCTTAGTTGGTATTAGTTCTGCCTCAAGAATTCTGCTTTGTGGTCCCGTCTCATTGTTGAATGACGACTCCTCTGGACATTGATTTTCCTTCCATTGCTGTCTATTGGTCACAATCGCTTCATGTAAAGTTCACATGTGGATGTGCTGCTAAACATGTGAAGTATCGTTGTCATGATACTCATGACAGTTTTGTTGTCATGATACTCTCTCAGAGTCTAATTAATTTGGGTTCCCTAGTCCATTGGTTTCTGAAAACATGTGAATTTAACCTGCTTGTTGTCATCTATCTTTATATTAATGCCTAAAAAGCCAAAAAACCGTTCTCATTAGTTGTTTTATTTATGAACTGTAAAATTGGATGCAGTTTGCTGGCAGCTTGCAAAACACACTCGGGTATCATTTAGAACTCCTCATACAATTGTCTACGTAACGTAGGAAAAGCTTCACACCTGCTATGATCAGACCACAAAAACCACACTCTTGCAAAATCAAAATTTTGTTAAATGCATTTATATTCCCCATTTGAAATGCCTCCACAACCTTTATGATACCTCTTCATACAGTTCCCACATTACCCTGCCTTAGTTCTGAAAGCTACCTTTCTTTTGCTTTTTTGGCATTTACCGTTCATATCCTACCGGATAGCAATTTCCTGAGTTTTCTCATAGTCTTTCAACCAAGGATTTGCAGGAAATGACTGCCAGGGATGCGCCCATTTCAATTCTTTCTTTCTGTACATACCATGTTTCGTTGCACTTAAAATAGCAGCTAACAGCTAACAAGCATTACTAACAGCAATGTTTTTGTGTTTCTTGACATGTCTGGTAGCTCACCCTGGCTCTACAGTTTTTAGGAGCGATGTAAATGGCTCTTTTAAAAAGAAGAAATGATTTTCTCTCAGAGTCTAATTTGGTATTCTAAATAAACATCCCTAGCTCCTTCCGCGTTGGTCTCTTTGTTTGCACTCTCAAATTTAACAAAATTAGTTGCTAGTAGTTTATTCAGTTTCTCATAAAAACTATTTGTGAGAGAGAGGACCGGTCGCAGTAGAGTAATCATTTTTGTTCTGTAGCCAGTCCATAAAGTTGTGCAGGTTGACCACCAGTTGACATCAACTTCGCTTAAAAGCCATCTGTAATCGCGTTCCCTCTGTTCACTGCGAGTAGTTCTTTGTTCAAGTTTTTTATCAATTTCTAGAACAACTGAATCATTCTTGTTATTATGTCTCTCAAACTGTTGTGACTCTAGTAATTGGGTCAATTTTGCTTCATAAGGTTTTTTTAATGACGCCAAATACCATTCCTTTATCAAAAGATACCGCCACTAGTTCGTTGTTTTTAAAATATTTCCTAGCTTTCTCCCTTCCCATGGCTCGCGGAGTCTGGCGTGCTTCCTTGTATGACAGCTAACTTCTCAATTTGAACACAGTTCTTGAGGCACGTTGCTAATAAGTTGTCCCTTGATTGACGCAGAACATAGCTTAGGACCGATGGCCGCAGCACCTCAAAAACTGTTTTTTTCCTACGTCTTTTACTTTGCTCAAATTTTCCGCTGCACTACCACTTTTCTCCTTTGCCGTACCTATCTCTGCCCTCAGTCATTTGAGTTGAAAGCTGTGAACCGCTTGATCCGAAAACACCCCTAATTCACAGAGAAAAATTTTAAAATTGTAAGTTACAAAAGCTCTCGCAAATTTGTGCATGATCAATTTTAAAACTTTTGAAATTTTATAAAAAAGATCATCGATCATAAAAATCTTCTAAGACATTGGCCATACAAAGCAATAAAAACTAAATCAATCAGATTGTTGCAAATTTGAAATTAGCGCCGAATTTACATCGTGATTATATATCATTAGATTTAAATTTCTGAGATTCTTAACTTTTTCTTTTACAAATTAAAATTAAAATTAATTTTTTAATTTGTCTCATTTTCCAAATTCAACTCATGTCAATGTTTTTCTTTCGAATTTAGCCGATAATTCATTTTAGAAACTTTATCCAAAGGGTCAGTTCACTGCTCCTGAACTCATCGCGCGTGTTAATTCTCCGTCTCTCCTTCCAGATGTGAAGTGCTTCTTATGTCAGTAGCTTGACGTTGGTGTTAGCTTCAACTATAACTTCCCATGACCTTCCCTCGCTCGTGCCCACATTTCGACCCTTAGATAACGTCCTACGGATGAGTCCTCTTTTCGGTGCTTGTCAATTCTAGTGGTTAGATGTCAAATCTTTTGAGCAACATAGGTGAAAATAGCTCCACAAAACGAAATCTACCAGCCAATTTCGATCAGATTTTCAATGCGTCGGTACTGCACCACCGTCATGGGTAGTGCGTCTAGATTATCAATACTCCCTGGATGAAGGCCTTATTAGAGCTCTTGTTGGCTTTTCCTTCGATGAGTCTGTCAAGGGTCCTCGAAACAATTTTATCAGTCCAAGTTTTTGGGTATTGGTTCTCCAACCATATTATTCTATTTAATTTCATGGCCTCATCGAACTTATTCGAAAATGATGTGCTTCTAAAAAGGAATTATGTTCTCATCAGAGTTTAATTTAACCTTCTCAATACTCTCTCCTGCTTATTGCTTGTTTATTTCGATGTTTGCTCCCTCAATTTAATCAAAGAAATTGACCAATATTTTAATCAAATTCTCATATGAAATTCCAGTCAGATATAGAACAGGGCGCTGATGTATGTCTTTCTTGTGTACTTTTGCTAATACGTACAAACGAGCCGCTTGACTACCTGCTGACCTCATTTTGGTGTTTACATGTTCACTTCTGTAATTGCTCTTTTTCAGACTCAACAGCTCTTTGTTAATATTTTTCTCAATTTTTAACAACACCGAATCATCTGTGTTATTCATTGCTTTAAATGGGTCTGACTGTAAAAGTTCTAGCAGTGTGGCTTCGTGTTGGTCTTGTTTCATGATACAAAACGGAACCCTTTATCAAGTGGCACTGCTGAAAGATCGTTGTTTTTGAGATATTTTCTAGCTTTTTCCACCCCTCTATCAGATGGTGTCTGTGTGACATTCGACCAGAATGTGCCAAAATGCAGATTCGGCGATTTCGAAATATTAGCAGCGAACCTTCCGAATTGGCGATTTGGAAGGAATAAGAACGTTATTCGAACGATTGGACAAAACGTGAAGGCTGAAGGATTCGGAAATTCCTAAATTTTATATTTTCGAAGTGATGACGTAACAATTCTCAGAAATGTCAAAAACGGCCATTTTGGCAGAAAAGCTGAAAAGCAACACAACAACGATAGTTGCGACGACGACAACGAAGAGAAAATTGAGAATCAGAATCAGAGAAAAGCAGAAGTAGCAGAGACCGCTCCAAGTTGCAACTATTGTGTCGCTACAATAGTTGCAAGGCAGTTGCTAACAACAGTGAGGGGTGGAAAGCAGCCCTCAGGGTTATAGAGAAATCAAGCTTAACGTGCTTGATTCAGAGGATTCGAGAATCAGGAGGGGTTTCGGGACTGAAACTTTTATCATCTTATTGTGACATTCGACCAGAATGGCCAAAATGCAATCTCTGCGGAATTCGAAATTTTAGCAGCGAGCCTTCCGGATTGGTGATTATTAAGAATTAAGAACGTTATTTGAACGATTGAACAAAACGTGAAGGTTAAAGGATTCGGAAATTGCTGATTTTTAAATTTTCGAAGTGATTACGTGACATTTCTGAGAAACGTCAGAAACGGCCATTTTGGATTACCGTGAATAGCTTTTTAACTTAGTTAAGACCGAAAATTCACGAACCAGGAAGGGTGGGGGGATTCGCGGTCCCGTCGTTCCCTGAGGGGTTCGTGACCAAAAACACTTAAAGATATATATAAAACCAAACAAAAAGTAGTATAGTACCCAAGAAAAACAAAAAACATAAAAAAAATAACCAAAAAAAACCAAAAACAGTAAAAAAAAAAAAGTAAAAAATCAGTAGAAATCTTCCCCCCAGACAAGATGTGATCCGACCCTCCCGTTTGTTGTTGATAGATATATTGTTGTTACAGGCATTTATATCAGTCAGGATCGTTACGATTAATTTTGTAGCCCGTTTGTGAGGCTTGTACTGTAGGGTTATTTGAGCATTTAAGCACGTTAATGATAAATTGCGCCCAATCCGGAAGGGTCAGCTGATTTGCGCTCAATTCGGAAGGGTCTTGGGAGAAGACTGATCCGGCAAGCAGTACAAGGAGCAACAAGAAGGCGCTCAACGACAACAACAATCGACTGTTGGGTATCGTTAACAAGTTTTGTATCCCTTTTGGTACAAAAATTAAGATAGTAATCTGTGGGGGGCTCGACAGTGCTGCACTGTAGTGACCCTTCACCGAACTGCGAATATCCGAGTTAAGCACCTTAATTCGGATATTAAACAAACCCGGAGGGGTATAGTATTACTAATTTTATTACTTATATAGCCTATATTAATAGTCTTATATCGTTTTTCAGTGAAAAACAACGAAAACAGACCGGTTTTTAGGGTCAAAATAGCGATATTTTGATCCCCCCACAAGTCGCGATTTTTGAAATATCGATATTTTTTGAAACGGAAAAAAGCGCTAAAGTAGTGTGTTACATCGTAACTGCACTACTATAATAGATAGAACCGGTTAAGTTTAGTTCAGAAGTGGTTGGAACTATTTTGGTACCGAAAACCGAAATTTCGTGATTTTTGAGAAAACGAAACACTATAAATTCAAAAAAAAAAAATTTTGAAATTTTTCAGTTAGAACAGTAAAAATATTTGTTCGGACAACGTCCACTAGTGAATCTACAAGTTTTAAAACCCGCTACCCGAAAGCCTTCCGTGTTGCAGAGAAATCGAACTTAACGAGTTTGATTTGGTAGATTCATCAATCCGGAGGGGTACAGGTAGCATAGTTTTTTGCAACTTTTTTCAACTAAAGCGTTTTAGATCGGGTCTTTTGCATTGAACTAGAAGAGTATGGGCCTTCTGAGCTCGGATCAATAATTTTTAGGTCGAAAAGACCAGATTTGCGGAAAAAGTTAGGCGGAACCTATAAGAGAGAAATTTCTTCACTTTAGAAAAAAGACGTTTTGGTTAATAACTTTGGAACTACTAGGCATATTGAGTTGATCTTGATACCAATAGATCAGAAATTAGCTGAGCTTACTGATAGGGACAAAAGTTTTTCGGAAAAGTAAGCGTGAAAATTTTTGGAGATT
Source organism: Symsagittifera roscoffensis (assembly GCF_963678635.1). Classification (NCBI taxonomy): domain Eukaryota; kingdom Metazoa; phylum Xenacoelomorpha; order Acoela; family Convolutidae; genus Symsagittifera; species Symsagittifera roscoffensis. Next base: position 4,897,990 of record NC_087069.1, read on the forward strand.
GTTTTTAGCAAATTCCTCAATTTGGAAGGGTACACCCTTCACGTTTTATAAATTTCTTTTAGAAAAAACCTTATACCCCTACCAAAAGGTAATAGTGGTTGAATAAAGTAACTTTAGGCTGTTCCAGACGAAAAGGGAAGGCTAGGGGCACAGCAAAACCTTAATCGAGCCGAAGTTAGGCGAGCGATAAGACCCTTCACCGTTAGTGTGAATTGTCAAATAAGAGGCTTAACTTCAATCCGGAAGGGTCTAGGAAAGTAGTACATACCCTTCCTAGTTAATTGAAAAAGCAAAATTGCATCGGAGAACGTATCCGGAGGGGTATAGGTTGAAAGAAGGAAATCTCCGAAAAGCTACTTTTACCAATCCGGAGGGGTCAAAAATTTTTTCAAGTTAGGAGGGGTCCGAATCCGGAGGGGTCTTATAGTTGCTAATTCGGAGGGGTCCAAATTCGGAGGGTCTTCTAATAACTAACTCAGAGGGGTCCCAATCCGGAGGGGTCTAGCTTTTGTTAGTCCGGAAGGGTCCTATTTGTGCCAATCCGGAGGGGTATTATTTTATTAAAGGACTTAGGTAGACGGAAGAAAGACTAAAGTGAGAGGTATTAGATTATTAGCAGACAGGCTAGGAATCAGTGACTGCACTGGTAACTTGTCTTTCAATAAAAACCAGACCAAAACAAAACAGTTCCGAACTCGGATATTTGCGACACTAAGTCTAAACTAAAAAGAGCGTAATTCATTGGTGTGGATTGAAACCCAATACGTTTTTGTGAAAAGTGACTGCCCTGAGGATTTTAGTAGGTCTAACTCGGGCAGTCCGAAGGCAGATAGGTAACACAGTACTCGGTGGGTGCAATAGACGCCCACTTGAGAAAATTACTGCCTTCAAAGTTTTGGTCTGTTTGGTGCAGCACCAAGCAGGGAAAGCTTTTTCTTTAAAGAAACAAGTTCGACTATTGTACTGCGACCGACTAAAAGTACACTACGCATACGTTTTTTTTTCATAGAGGCATTAATATTCTCTCATTATATATATTTTTTTGTTTTTGATTTTAAATCAACTGTGCTTGATTGGGTAGTGAGTACACTATCTTTTAAATTGACTGATAACATCATATTGTGCTGGTTTTCAAATCTTACGACCGATAATCGGTTAGTGTGAATAAATTTTATACAAACTGTACTCTGATAACATACAGGGATTCGTGGTCACTATTTAATAGAATCTTGTTAAACTTATTGTGTTGTGTCATTATTATTGTTAATAAAATTATAAGGTCACTAGCAATCGAGTTAAAGTGTATAGGCATTAAGAAGTGACAAATAGAGAATGAGTCTAGACAAGTCAAGGATACCAAAACGAGGTAATAGCTCTAGGAAATTCATACCTGAAAAAAAGCAAAACGATGACCGATCCTTTTGTGGATTGGATCAAGCAATCCCGGTCCGACAAAGGGGAGACGGTTTCAGGCAGAATGGTTGAAACGAGAAGTCAGAAGACCTCAGAAGAGCGTAAAGAACTGTTAGAAGTGGAGGTCAACACAGACCATGTCATGAACGACAACCAGGAAGTACATGGACTGGAAAGGAGAGGCAGAAGGCTGGCAAGTGAATCTACTCCGGTAGAACAAGGCCATGATTTTGCCACTTCCAACGGGACATTGGATCGAGATGAGATGTCGGAACTGTCCGACATCTCAACTGAAGTAGCGGCGACGAGAAGATCTCCGACAGACAACACTATGATGGCAGGCGGAACTGGGAAACAAACAACGTCATCATCGTTCTCAGAAAGAATGAAGAACACCTTTGGAAACATCTTTCCATTCACCATGGGAGGAGGCGCAGGGAACGAAGTTGAAACCCAGGAGGAAGAGGATGAAGAGGAGCAAGGGGACTTTGGATCTCAAGTCAGCCTCAATAGTTCGATCCAGGAGAATGAGCCATTCGTCGGAAGAGAGACTGGAACCATGGACAAATTTGGTGTAGTGACAACGATGAGCAAAGAGGCAAACACACCGGGCCAGTCAAAAGACTTCGCGATTATGACGAGTTCAGAGCCACAAACTGGAGAGAGTAGAACCAGAGGGCTAGGCAACGCGTTAGCGGATCCTGAAATAGATAAGGAAAAGACGTCGAGACAGAGAGTCAAGGCCCGGATCTCGACCAGCACGAAGCTACCTGGGACCGACAGGGTTGCACCGCCACTAGTAACGCCACTCGTGAATAACGGGGCAGCACTAGAAGAAGCCTTAAACAACATAGTGGACAGTTTAGGAGAACAAAATGAACAGATGTCAATAAGGATGAGTGAACTAGAAGAGAGCAGTTCACATTGAAAGAGAAAGTCTGCGAGAAGAAATAAACCGCAATAGACAAGAAGTTGACAGGAGCGAAAAACGCTTGAAAGAAAGAACGGACGAACATATGGCGAAGAACTTGTCGCGAATGACAAGAGAGGCGGAACAGCGATAGTTACGCTTAAGAGACGACATGGAGAAGTTAAGAATTCAGCAAGAGCAGTCTCTTGGGACTCTTGACACAAAGATAGACGCGATGATGGAGAGGCGAACTCAGGCTATCATGGATAGGTTGGACGGGCTACTAAGCAGCAAGAGTGGACCAATAGAAGGAGAACCGAACTCGGGAGGTCCCAGCAGGGAGCCGAGGGTGAACTTCAATGAACATCAAAAGAGGAAGACGTATGGATCCACTAGAGGCAGGGGCAGTTCATCAGGCTATGCCACAAGGGGTAATGGAACATGGGGCCCGGACAGTAGAACAAGTTCATCTGGGAACAGACAGACCTCTAACGAACGACCAACGCAAGGCACACATGCGACTGGGAGAAGTGATTCCGGCAACAGGGGGCATGCAAGCCCGAGGAGGAGTCATGTGGGCCAAGCGGGAAACACTCACGGCGATTTGGATTGCAGGGATGCACCGCATACAGAGCCTTTGACGATGTGTGAGGACACTCAGGCGGGACACTCAAGGGATGCTACGGCAATGGCCACAGCATTTGAACCACTAAACAGGTCTTTGGAGATGTTCCTTACAAGGTTATCCAGAACCAATGAACGCAGTGAGAAGTCCAGAAGAGTCTTTAAGAAACCAAGATGCTATAAAGATGAATCTGATGGCTGTATTGATACCTGGATAGAGGTAATGAAGCTGCATTTCGAGGAAGAGGACTTGTCGGAGAGACAAGAATGCAGTGCGCTCACCAGCAACTTGGAAGGGACAGTCCTGAACTGTGTCATGGCCAAGAAGCAATATCAACGTGACACTGCTGAGAAAATCTTCGAAATCTTGTTAAACCGTTTCGGATCAGGGGTGCAGGGGCACCAGGCGATGATGCGCTTCGAGAAACGGAGGCAACGAGAAGATGAAACGATAGACAAGTTTCTCGATGATTTGGAAATGCTGAGAAGACTCAGCCAACCGGATGAGTCAAACCGAAGGATGAACCTGGCCGTAGCCTCAAATTACACACCACTATCAACCATTGCGCCAACACCAGAGGAGTTGAGGCTCAAGTCAAAAGAGTATCTTTTGTTGAAACCTCCTTCGAAATCTGGATACTACTAGAACAATTATGGCAATTTTAACAACGGACCAGCAAACCAAGGGAACAATTGGTACAAACCGAGGGATGATATGGACAAGAGACGCTCTTGTGCCAATTGCAGTTTAACGGACCATCATGTGTCATCGTGCCCAGCTTACAAACAAGGCAAGAAAGCTATAGGCTTTAGCCTCGAGGACAAAGATGCGTCAGAATTGGACCATGAGGATTTCATGAGAGGAGTAATTGCGAAATTCGGCCCGAGGTGTTTCTTTTGCAACTTGGAAGGTCATTTTAAATCAGATTGTCCGCAATTCTGGGATGCAGTGGCAGACATAAAGCATCCAAGACATGAAGAAGCTTTGTCAGGAGTGAAAGCCAGCAAGGCTCGACTTTTGAATGAAGCAGAGGCACGCAGAAAAGAAAAACCTCAAGAGCTGGCGGCAAAGAAAATGCAAGCGGTAACAGAGGAGACACGTGAGCCGGAACCAGCAACTGCGGCTGATGACTTCAAGATCGATTATAAGACAGCCGCGAGGGATGCTCTAAATAGAGTACAGCAGGAATTGGTGACGAAAGAGATCGAACAAAAAGTGAAACTTGAACTGGAAAATGAGAAACTTCAGGAGCAACTGAATACCTTCGAAGCAACGGAGTTCGAAGAAACGAAAGCACCAAGCAGTTTGAACATGAAACTTAATGTGATCTCCGGTCAGAGGTTCGGCATGGTGCCGCAAGGAAGCAAGATCCAGTCGATAATCTCAGTGGCTGGACATCAAGTGATCAGAAATCTGAGTGAACCATCCGAGTTCACTTTGATGCATTTGGACACATATGCAGATTATCTGAGGCAGGTGGAGCCACGCACCGAGTCGAGAGCTGTTCGAGCACTACTAACGACGGGTGGCCCTCGCATGAAGAAACTTCATGGACGCTACCTAGAGGTCTATGGGCCGTATCAAATAATGCTGAACGTGGATGGAATCAGTATCTACACCAGGACTTATGTAACAATAGATGATGACCAAATGGGGCAAATCTATTTGGGTGAAGAGGAACTCAAAGTCCGCAGGATAGGCCATGACGCCATGATGGAACAAGACGCAGTACACATTGGGTATGAAGCAGATGTGACCGCACATCTGCTCGACACCAACGGAACAAAACCCGGAGTCACAGGGCTTCTGGACACAGGAGCGGTAGTGAGTGTGATGCCGATAAAAACTTGGGAAAGAATGGGCTTCACGCGGGAAGATCTAATTCCAACGAATCTCCGCTCCGACTGGTCGCTGCCAATCGAGGAGCTATCTACGTGGCCGGAAGAACGCCAATAACGGTCCTCCACATGGGAGGACGGGATCTTTGGATGAGCTTCCTAGTGGTAGAGAATCTGGACGACGCCGACCAATTCATCTTTGGCCGGGATTTTGTCAGGAATTTTGACGTGATGATTGACTTGAACAACGGTCTGATACGGATTAGAAACCCGGACCGAAAGTATGTTAAGAGACCAAATAATAGGATAATAACAGACGAAAACAAGGTACCAACTTTTTTGGATAGAAAAGTAAAATTACAACCAGGACAAGCTGTGGTAGCAATTTTTAGAATGAGAAATTTAAATTCGTTAAGTGATAGTAAACAGGTTTGCTTAGTACAGAATCCAAATAGTCAGAGTTCGGTGATTTTAGGCCGGAGCTTCTCGGTAACGCGAAACGGACTGTGTGCCAGTGTGTTGTTGAACACACTGGACACCACGGTTTCAATCCAGCGTGGAAAGAAGCTTGGCTACGCTTTGCCGATGAGGACCGACTATGAGGAGTCACAAAACTTGAAGAAATATAGTGTGAAAGACTGTCCTTATCATGCCAATAAAGATAATATTTTAAAGAGGATTAATGAATTAAAATCTATTCATAAATTGTTTTCAATGAAATCCGAAACAGACGACGGCTTATCAAGCTGCTCAAATTTTCCGGAACGCCCCTCGTCATATGAACTAGAATCTGACAAACCGGTTTTGCCAGAGATAGAACATTTAAAAGGGAAAATAGGTGAGGGAGATTTCGAAAAATTGCGGGACCTCCTAAATCGGAACGCAGATGTATTTTCAAAACATAAGGCGGATATCGGTAGATGTAATTTCGTCGAACACGAAATCGAATTAGAAGAAGGCGCCGTTCCCCATAGGGAAGGCGCAAGACGAATGACGCCACACAAATCGGAAGCGTGCCGAGCAGAAATAGAAATGTTGCTTGAATACGACATGATAGAACCTTCGAAATCGCCATGGGCTTGCGGGGTAGTAATGGCGAAAAAGAAAGGGGGCAGCTTAGATTTTGTTGCGCCTTTCGTTACTTGAACGCGGTAACGATAAAAGATGCGTACCCGATACCGCGAATAGACGAGAGCCTATCTAAGCTTGGTGATGCCAAGTTCTTCACCACATTGAATTAGGTTCTGCCATCTGGCAGGTACCTCTGCGGAAGAAAGACAGAGAGAAAACCGGATTCGCGTGCTAATTGGGATTGTACCAGTGGAAGAGGATGCCCTTCGGCTTGTGCAATGCAACGGCCACTTTTCAAAGACTGATGGCTCAGGCTTTGACGAGAGTGACCAAGAAGTACGGGAATCTCGTGATGTGTTACGTGGATGACGTAGTCATAGCGACACCGACCCTGGAAGACCACATTGATAGGCTCGATGAGGTCTTTGGATGCATGAAAAGAGCTGGATTGAAGTGCAAACCATCGAAATGTGAAATCCTTAGGGATTCGATTAAGTACCTAGGAAGAATGGTGGATAGGCATGGTGTGAGGCCGGACCCGGAAGCAGTGGAAGCAGTGTTGACATGGAAGGCCCCCAGACTGGACACACAGCTGCTGAGCTTACTAGGGTTTGCCAATTACTACCGATAATTCATAAAAGGATATGCGGACAAGGTGTATCCGATGCAGAAGCTGATGCGCAACAAGGGGAAAAAGTTCGAATGGAACGATGAGGCACAGGTTGCTTTCGAGAACATAAAGCGGGAACTGTGCGAAGCGGCAGTGCTGGGAATGCCTACAGAAAAGGGCATGTATGTTCTCGACACAGACGCATCGGTGGTAGCCATCTCAGGAATCTTGCATCAAGAGCAAGAATGGAACGGAAGAACAGTTCTCCGTCCCATTGCATACGGCAGCAAGGTCTTGAGTGACACAGAGATGAAATATGGCGCACCAAAAGCAGAAATGTTTGCAGTAGTCACCTTCGTGGAAAAGTACCGTGCATACTTGGGGAGCGCTCCCTTCAAGTTACGCGTGGACAACAGAGCGTTATCCTGGTTGAAAACCTACTCGATGGATCAGAGTTATATTGGTAGATGGATAGTCAGATTGGATGGCTACCATATGATAATCGAACATAGGATGCGTGATAAACACCAGAATGCTGACAGCCTCAGCAAGAAAACTGAGTTTTATGAAAGATTGGAACAGAAGCAGGCCAATCAGGCGGAGATAAAGGAGGGATTCTCGTTTCTGGACAAAGAAACTTATGAAGCGCTTCCCTTAACGAGATGGTTGGATAAGTCTGGACATCCAATTCCAGGGCACCCTGAGTTACCTGTAGAGAAAGCAGCCGAGATAAAGATCCTATCCAAGGAGGACCCAGTCCCCTTGGATCTGTTGCTGCGCTCGAACCTGGTCCAGCAAGAACTCTCTCGCATGAACAAAAACAGCCTCTCATTATTGGATAAAACGGTGCAAGTCACACCGCAAGTGATGCGGATGCTGGGTGGATTGTTAGAAGGAGAAGTGACCAGAGATGACCCCGAGTGGACAGCAGCAGTGGCATCGCTAACAGTTAGTGAGAAGGTGAAGATCATGCCGTCCAGACGACAGCACGAAGAGAACGAGAGGAATTGTAGGACAATAGTTCAGCAACTAGTATCCTCAATACCCCAAAAGATTTTAACTAGTACTTCCTACGGACAGAGAGAACAGGTGAGCAGCAAGCGAAAGAAAACCGTCACCTTTGTGGACCAGGATAAGGAAGGTAAAAAGGTAGAACAAAATCTGCTGCAAGACTATTTGTCCGGGGAGACGAATGTTGAAAAGAACCAGCGATCACAAGATCAACACCCGGGACAAGAAATTTTGTCCGGGGAGTCTGAGATAGACGAGAAAATTCCTGATGAGAAACAGGACCTAGAGAACAAGGTTTTGTCCGGGGAGTTCAGATGGATGCGAAGAAGGCACAGACATGATCTGGAGGAGCGTGCAGTCTCCAGCACAACCACTTCGACGGATGATGATTCCCGAAACTCAGGAATGGACACCTATTCAGACAGGAACTCGAGTTCGGGATCAGAACTGTCAGAACTAGCGATACACACGCTACTAGTGGAAACTCGGGCAAGGGACCTGGACAGAGAAGTGTACCAGGATCCTGACAGTGATCGCTACCTAATACCAAGCGAAAGAGTCTTTGACAACGCAGCGGATGACTTGGAGACGATAGCGTTGTCGAAACGTTCGATAAGCCTGTTGCCGCAGAAAGAGGTAGTCAGGACTGATCTTCAGCCGTTTAAACAAGAAACACAGCCGTTGGCGAAAATTTGGTGCGTTAAGATGGAAGAAGACACACACCAGCCCAACGAGCTGAATAGTCAGATGAGGTTCATGAAGACGTACTTAAAGGCGAGATACCGACTCTCGGACTTTTTAAGGGCGCAGAGAAATGATCGCATGACAAGCAACCTGAAAAAGTGGATCGAGAATGGTTCGCCGGATAAAGGGGACCTCGAGGAAGATAGCTATCGCATCCTGAGACAATACTTCATGCAGAAGGAATGGAGGTTATATTTGAACAAGGACGGGATCGTGGCTTGCAAAAGAAGAGAGGAAGATAGAGTCCTATACAAGTATAACGCGATAGTGTTACCGCAACTCTATCAGACAGAACTATTATTCAGGTCACCTGATCAGATGGGCCATCAGGGGATCGACAAAGTATATCAGAGGATCCTGAAGCGCTTTGAGTGGCCTGGGATGAAAAAGGCATGCGAGAAATGGGTAACAGCATGTCTGTCATGCCAACAGGTCAAGGATCCAAGGAAGTTGCGATTTCCTCTACAATCGATCGAGTCGTCTGAATTCAACGAGGTGGTGCAAATAGATCACCAAAAGATATGCATGACAGACAATGGTTATAATCAGGTGCTGGTCATGATAGATCATTTTACGAAGTATGCAGAGGCCGTGCCCTGCATAACAGCCTCGGCGGAAGAGACATGCGACCACCTGATCAACACGTGGATAGCAAGACATGGTTGTCCGATGACGTTTCAATCGGATAATGGAACAGCTTTCGTAGGAGAGCTTACGAAAGAGCTTATGAGACGCTCACAGGTCGCTCAGGCTCACTCCACGACATACCACCCTCAGACGAATGGCTTAGTGGAAAGACAGAATAGGACGTTAGTGTCGATGCTGAGAGTATATTGTTCCAGGTACATGACCGATTGGGACAGATACCTTCCACAGATGATGGGAGCATATAACAGCACGCAACACTCCACCACCGGAGTCAGTCCACACATGATGCTAACTGGACACGAAAAGTCATTACCATTAACCTTCTTCTACCCAGAGTATGAGGGAAAGAAAACGTCCCCACAGGTCTACGTGAGGGATGTGATCAGACGCCAACATGAGTTGAACGATTTGTGTAGACGAAATACTCAGCAGGCACAGGCAAGGCAGAGGAAAAGATTCGACAAGAAAGCAGCTGGTGCAAAGGCTTACTCGGTGGGAGACTACGTATGGGTATTTCAGAACGTTATACCACCGAAAGGGACGAAAAAGCTCCTAGAGAAGTGGAGGGGTCCCTTCATGATTACAGAGGTGCACCAGGAGGGACGCTTTTATAGACTGAGTACTGGCCGAGCCGCCCACTACGAGAACATCAAGCCACACAATCCATCGACAGAAAACTGGTGTATACCTGCAGACATGGAAGAAGGGGATTATCTAATGATGGATCCTGCTTGTGAGGTCAATGAAAAAGGCACCAGGGAGAAGAACGATGGAAACGAAGTCGTAGAGGAAGGTACGGATACACCGCTGGACCTGGATCCAAACGAACAGATCGAAACGGACGATGAAACCTTACCCTACGCAGAGGAAGATTGGCAGTATCCCGAACAGATAGAGGTTCCCAATAACTTGGAACCGGATCTTCCGTTCACGATACAGACTCGTCAGAAGGACGGGAAGAGACCAAGAAAGAAATACAATCCTTACGGTGACGACTTCGTAGTGGACAGGATAGATCTGAAGAAGATAGTGGAGGAAGTAGTGGGTCTGGAGGAAATAACTGTGTCACAAGACATTGACATAGTCGATGATCACGACGATGAGTTGGTTGACGACTGGTCAAAACCCGAGGTAGAATTCGACGACGAGGAACAGCAGTCTTACGAACAAGACTTGACGAACCTGCGTGTCTTAGAGTGGCTGAATGAAACGACCTCGGATCCTGAGGAGACCAGTGTCACGATTCAAGACGTAGGTCGTGAAAGCATGAAATACATCAAGACCGAACGAGATGATCCTTCCTGGGCTGCCCAGGAAGGACGACTACTCATTCCGGCTTCTAACCTCGACTTGATACCCGGTATGCGATCGACGGGGACGGCGATGGATATTTTTGTCAGGGGAGTGGGGGTAGGACTTACCCACACTGAAAACTTGATAATAAAAAAATTAAGAATAGCAAGAGAAACAGGAGGATTAGAAGCAGAAACAGGCGAAGAACCTAAGAAACCTGACATAGGCAGGGTAGTTGAGTCATATTTTAACTTACCAAATGAATATTCAAGTAACATAATACTAACAGACAGTGATTTTATACTCACAAATAGAACATGCGCGATAGCAGTCACGGCAGACATGCGTTTTAGGACAGCGTTAGCGGCAGATTTTAAGAGAGAATATAAAAACACAGAGTTCCTGTGGAAGCAACGACCAGGAGTAGGGGGAGTAGCAGCCTTACCTTCGGCGGCGTCGCAGATACCGGGAAAACACTTATGCTTCTTGGTAACGAGGGCGACGGAGAAGCAGCACGTGGACCCAGAGAACCTAGTCTTGTCCTTGACAAGGCTGAGGGACTTCCTTGTGGAAATGGACGTGAAGGAGCTCTCGCTTCCAGTGTACGATCTAAACAGAGGAAGACTGCATCCTCGGGAATTGTACGCGCTTGTACACGTGATATTCTCTGATACGAACATACAAGTATATCTACATAAGAAATATTACTTAAGTATAGGCTGAGTGATGTGCGAGAGGGTATTAGGCCAAAGACTAAGTTGTATGTAATATGTGTTATATTATGTTATGTTATGTGTTAGGTTATTAAGATCATGGGTAAGTAGGGGTTAGTGACCATGAACAACTGGATGACGATCTTAGGAATAGATCCAAAGTTTGGACTGTCCAATTTTAGGTCGAATTCCAAAATTTTAGAGACCAATTGATTTTAATAAACTTTTAGGATAAATATCTTTTTATTTGAACTGTTTTTAAGCAAATTTTAACGATATATGTTAAGGTGAAACTGACAAGTGTGATATTTGTGACTTCTTTTCTAGATCCTGATTGATCATTTAATTACTCACTTGAGTCAAAACCTTGGAGTCGAATCGAATCAAATCAAACTTGAAAGAATAGAATGGATAACTTCAACTTGGATGAATTGATGGACCTGGCAGAGGCATATGTAGGACCGATGATAGATGCGATCTATCGTCGGCTGATCGATCGAGACTTCGCTCTGGAGGACCCAGAAGTAGTCATGTTGCTGACCGCCCTGATCAACATCTTGGGGACCGCCCCACGGAAGTCCTGTTGATGGCAGCATATGGAGAAAGAGGAGTACTAGACCGCCCGAACATGAGAGTGATGAGGTGGAGAAACGGGGCTCTCTCAGGGAGTGACTTGGCGAATGAGCCTGGATTGGGAAGTTCTAGGTCTTACCAACCAGGTGAGATGCCAATGCCCTCCAAGCCCAAACCTGGGCTGACGAGAATGCATCGGGAGATGAACAGCGAGGCGACCTCGTCTGGTTCACCACTGAGAGCAACTGTGCCACCAAAAAGGGCGAAAGTAGGACAGAAAGTTCAGACGAACCAAACCATGCAAGATCTGGATGAGATGAACGATGAACTGAAAAGTACGAAGAAGGAGCTGGACGAGATGACCAGAAGCATGCTCCAGATGGAGGAAGATCGGGACATGTGGAGAAAGTTGTTTGAAGACTGCAACAAAAAGCAGGGTCAAGAGATTGAGCGCTTAAGGCAGGAATACAAAGAGCGATCGGAGCAGATGGCGTTGACAACGGCCGTGGAGAAAGTGATACCTGCAAGGGATATTCCTCGTGGGCGGTCCCCGATGGAGCTCTTGACGCCTCGAGAAATGAGTCAAACAACGGAGACACGACTCCCAGTAGAGACAAATCGAGTAACGATCCCGGATCCTAGTGACACCTTGGGTGACCCTGTCGTGGAACAGACAGTGAGGAAGCTGATAGAGACAGCTGGACGACTGGTCGCTAACAAGAATGTGCCAGGTTCCGGGGTGACTGCACCCTATGGAACGATTGACGATACGGGCAAAGTACGACTCTCCCAGACCGTGATCAGACAAGGGATAAGTGACGTGACACCACTCATGGGGAGCTCGAGAATCCCAGAGAGGAAAGTACGGAAGATGCCAGCGAAGAAAGTGTCTCGCATAATAGACGTGCAAAAGAATAATCAATTAAAATATAATTTCACGGGATCCGGAGACAGATCCGAGGGCCTGCTTCAATCGAGCTACTTGGAGCCCGGCAGTAAACCTGCAGCAACCACCACTCGGGACATCTCATCTGATACTGGGAGACAGCTTGGTCAGAGTGCTGTCGAATTTGAGGACCTCGTGGGTCACCACGGTGATGGCCTTTGGAGGCGCGACGATAGCCCAATTATATCGGATGGTGGAACTGACGAATCCAGGGAGGATCCCCAACGTGATGATCCTCGTTGGGACGAATGATATCTCCAGAGGTTCAGATGAACAGTAAGCATTATGGGAGTCAATGATGGTGTGTTTGTTTACGACTCTCTGGCAGAAATTCAATTGCGCGGTACTGACCGTTTGCACTGAGCCAATGAACGCGAGAAGCCTGACAGCATCAGGAAGAAGGCATAACGAGGGAGTCGTCAGGTGGAATAACATCCTGAGGAACCTCGCAAGTCGAAACGCCGGAAGAATGATCCTCATGGACATTGAACATGAGTTGAGAGCTATGGATCAGGCCAGACTGACCACGGACGGCATCCACTTCGACAGTATCGAAGGACAAGCTTGGTTGAATCGAGTCTTCCAAGAGCGGTTGGACGAGCTGGAAGCAGAACTCTTTGACACGGGAGTGCTGAAGGAAGAAGGAACAGTGAGTGACGCGGTGATTACCACCTTTGTGCCTCCTAGCCTGGAAACACGCTTGGGTACGGTCCCGGCCGTCACGAACTACAGGCAACAAAGCTCCAGTGAACCAGGTCAACGGACCGACGTACAGGATCGATTGGGAGAGGCACCGATGAGGAGAACCATCCATCCTAGGAGAAGAATAGGACCTGTCAACCCAATCGAAGAGACAGCCGGCACGTCTAGATCGGACACTAGATCGGAGACGACAAATATCATTCGAGAGGAGAGACGTCCGAGCAGAGGCTCGTTGATGTGGTCAAGACCCATACCGTCTCCCTTGCATATATACAAAGACGAGCTAATGAAGCTGGATCTCCAGAAGGTAAGCTTCATCGAAGATGCAAGGAGGATGCTGAATGGAGCGACGCTATCCGTCAACAGATTGTACTCGATAACCGGCGTAGACTGGTTGATAGCCGCTAGCATAAGTTTCAGCTCCACGACGGCCTTGAGATTTGCTGACTTGGAGGGACTGCCATCTAACAACACGATGGGACCAGTGAATGCGAGACCATTGCAAGATGTGAGGTTGAATCATGATGAGGGGAATCGTGAAGAGAGACCAGGAAGATTCCTGACGACGAGAGCGCCGATTGGACAACACGTGAAGATATTCAGGCAGCTGACGACACCCCCTGGTCATGCGAAGGAAAGAGTATACCCAAAACTAGTGAACCAAGATGGTGATGCCCAAAGATATGGTGGATTGACAGCGATAAAGAAAGATGAGACCATCTTCGCCGCCTATGACAAAGCAGAGATGAGGAAGGCCAAGATTATGGTAGTAGCGAATTCAGAGTTCGTGTACACCTCCAAGTCTTTGTTTTGGCCGGACGTCATAATGTTGGCAGCGGTTGACCTGGACCTACTGCAATCGATATCTTTGGCTATAGGGGTGCAAAGGCAGACGGACATGAACCCAATTACGATTGTGTTTGCTGGCATCAATGACCATCTACACAGTAGGGGTTTTCTGAGCAGACTCAGAGATCCTACAACAGCAGAGAACGCTGTATGGCAGCGATAAAAGACATCCTTGAGTCGATGGGTGAAGTGGTGGATGCGACGAAGGAGGGGTCATTCAATAAAGTGACACTGAGAGTAGTATTCACGTTGTCTCCGGGATATGCACATCTCCCGGATGGACTGAAATTTAAGTATGCGATAGTGGCCTTACTTTCGGAAGGAAAATATGATGTGATCATATCAGCCCCGAATCGCATGATAGAGATGGAGAACCTGAGGCCACTTAAGGCTGAACTGCCTGCGGTATGGTCAGATATCTCAAACGCGATAAGAGGATTCAAGGACCATTCGCTACACATGTTAGTATTGGACGAGGTGCTGGGGTTGGAACTGTCCAAATTCAGTCGACAACTTAAACTGAAACCGGGAATGGACGACGACCATCGAGTGATCGCGGCAATGTCCAACGACTTATGGTTCCGAGCAATGGAAGTGGCAGGTGAAGACACAAGAAGGAAAAATTCACTAGAGACGAGAGCTCATCTGGAGGCGATGGTTCTGAGAACCAAGCCGGAAGCCAACCAGTGGCTACACCTGAACCCTAGAGTAGCGGCATTGGGTGCAGATGCTTTTGAGCAAGGCCCCGTGATGATCACAAATATACATGTCTACTTGTTGAAGGAGTTGCACCTGGCGGAAATTGCTGGAGAAAAACCACTGAATTTGTGAACAGAATGTGTCAGATTACTCTGGAAACCTTCTGGACCCGGGAAGTGAAGGGACAGGAGGGCTTTGAAAGGACAGACAGCATGCTGGAAGGGTTGGGAGCCGGATGGACCGCGTCCTTCTTGGCAAAAGTTTACCCAAAAGTCTCGCACTACTTGATAAAAGAATTCCTCCAAGCAGTAGTGGAAGTATCGATAGTGGAACTAATAGCCTTGTTCGTGACATTTGGAGCAGAGAGTTTCGTGAAAGGACCGGCGATACTGCTCACCGATGGAATCCAGAACCTGCGGCTAGACGGACTTCTGACATTGATTGCAATTACCCACGGAAACTTGGGAGGACTGATGAAACTGGCACGTTGTCCAGAGCAGATGAAAGAGAGAGTGAGGAACTTGAATATGAAGAAATCCACGGACTCGTGGAACAAGATAAGAGACCTGAGACACACTCTTATCCAGTATCTCTTGCAACAAAATCGCTTTGGAACGGGAGAAGACGAGACGATTGAGAGAGAGGAGGATGTTAGACGACATGTTGGAGGCATGCCACTGTTAACTGATCTGAGCTTGGCTATGAGAACCGATCCCTTGGCGCTGATCAGAGGAGTCACGGAGTTCGTGACACTGATCTATGGACCAGCAGTCACATTTGCGTTCCCTGACGTTAAAATGGAAGCATATAGGAGGTCGATGCTGCACCTGAACCTCATATCGGCAGTGGACGGTAGTGCACTGAACTGGTGTGAGCAGCACACATTGCGGGAGCTCATTAGTGAAGATCTGTTATTTGCGAAAATATCGGAGCCAGAGATGATAGTCATCAATTTTGACGATCACTTCCGTGATCGCATGGGAGAAGTAGAAAGAGGAAACATCGATGTGTTTCCAAAGCTTTGGAATCTGAGACCCTATGACAAAACGAATGGTGAAATAACCAGAGTGCCTCGTCTCACTGCAGCATATCACAAAGTGAGAGAAGAGACGAAGAACTGGGGCGATTACAAGAAGCTGCCGGAGGCAATCCCTGAATTCCCTCTGATAAGAAGGATGTTGCTCGGAGCAGTCTCCGTGGTACAAACTCCTAGGTTGAGAGCATTCGAAACCAATGAAAGGAGAGTAGGGAATTTCGTGGGAACGATGGATCCATACATTGATGGGAGAAATGCCGCTGTGTTACAGTACACACGATTTGCATACACGGATCAAGCGACGAGAAGGCGAATCAGCAACGCCGCGACTCCAAAGCCTGGGAGATTTGATGAGGAATGGAAGCGATTAGGCTTAGCTCCGATGAGGATGAGAGGCAGGACCGAACTGCCTGAAGCCTCATTGATCCTGACTAGTGTAAAACAGGAGATGAGAGTGGGAGGAATACTGCAGACGAGAACCTTCCTAGCACCCTTCGGCTGCGAAGAAATCAAAGTGGTCCATGGAGAAGAGGAAGATGAATCGGCCGGTACATTGCTCATACCGAGATTCCAGGAAGAAGCCGACAATGACGAACAAGGACCATCGAGCTCGAACAAGGATAAGTCAGAAGGAGATGACGGACAGGGTGGAAGCCGTCAAACCGAAGAACCCATGCAACAAGATCAAGCTGGTGGGGAAGACGACAGGGCATCGACAGGAGGAACATCCAGCCAGGATTTCAACATCTTCAGTGATCTTGAGAATAATGCAGATACGTTGGAAACCACTGAGCCAGCGGATGAAGGCTTCTCGACACTGGAGCCTCCGTCAGCCTTTATGGAAATGAAACGGAATTTGCCGGAGAGCAGCTCTTCTGGCAATTCAAGAAATAACGACCAGAGAATCCTCATGGAATCACCTCGGAGGAGAAGAATAGAGGCCTCAGCCAGAGTACCTTTCTTGGGAACGCTGCCCGAAGAAGAATGGGAAGTACATCACCGAGACCACGAGAGTAGGACGGGATGCAAACTAGACAGAGTGGCGTTTATGGAAGAGGTCTGGACCGTAGTTCAGAGCTATGGGAACCAGTCCATTCTGAAAACGGGTCTCAACCAACCCTTGATGAAAGAAGTACTTGACAAGCTTGATGATTGTGAAGGGAGACTGAGTGAGTTATTGATCGACTCGGCCACTGATGAAAGTGAAGCGAATTCTCTCATCAAGATGACACCGCAGGACGATTAAGGAGAGATGGTGTATCTGTCAAGAACCAGGAGAGGGACGATGCAATAAAAATTGGTGATTGATAAAATCAATGCGATGAAAATGAAGTTGGGCAGCAGAGTGATGCCGAGGAGAGTTGGAAAGACGAAGGTGGATTCAGAAATATCGATGAAAGCTGGTAATTCAGCGAAGAGGAAACGAGTTGAGGAGGTCATGGATTTGGGGCAAGGTGATTATCAACTGTCTGGCACAGATAAAATGTTAACTGATATAGCGATGGTGCCACCCATTCTCATGGCGGGGATAAAGTCAACAGGTTATAAATCCAAAAGGAGTGACCGCACTCTGACTGGAGCAACCTTAGAAATGGAAATACTCAGCCAATGTGGAGAGAGCACAATAAAAGACTTCAAGCCATCTCCCATGAATCATGGAAAGGGAAGTGTCGCAGGACAACTAACACCAGTGGAATATAACCGACTAACAGTGTCGGAGACTGTGTCGATAGATGAACCCACCGGTGGATACATGGAGATGTTAGAATACCGAAACTCGGCTAGAGGGTATGTAATAGCCCTGGAAGACGAAAAAGCCATGGAGGGTTACCTGGGAACGATGTTGCAAGGCACCACCCTCAAGCAGAAGGCGTACGGGACTTTAGCGTCGTCTGAGATGCAGGCGGAAACGATCGAGCAATTAGTGAGCCTTCCATGGAAAGCAGTGGTGTTAAGGTACTTTGAAGAGGAGATGAGGACTACGCCGAGAATACACGCTCTCATGGCAGTACCTTATGTGAGAACTGAATTACAACTGAGGTTCGCCTGGTGCATGATGGGATTAACTCGCGGGGAATATGACTCAGAAGAAAGGAAAAGGTCAAAAGAAGATAAGGTATTCCTGATGACGAACCTGAGGGATCTGATAATCCAGGGGGGAATGGCAGTAGCGTGCGCGAAGCGTAGAGATGCTCTCTGTTTCATTTGATTCCTGATAGAGCAGATTTCCATAGCAGCATTGAACACCTGTGTCAAGGTGCTGAGGGAGGGCGATGAACGAGCAAAAGCCTTACTCTTGCTAGCACTGCTGGAAATGCATCAGAGCAAGCCGATGAGGGTGAATATGAAAGAACCTGAAGAGTTAGAGCCCATGAGAAAGATAGACGAAATCAGGAGATTTTCAAACAAGGAGCACCAAAGAAGAATTGGAGTCAATATTAGGAAAGAAGTTCATGGGATATGTGAGCGGGAACTTCAGTGACTTCGAGAGACAGAAACAGAGAGGATCAACTGTCACAGATTACAATGCAGTAGATGAGAATGATGAAGTCCACCGAGTGATGATGGAAGTGGAACCATTGCTGGAAGCTTCGGGAAAACGTAATTGGAGGAGCATCATGTTGACGCATGACGAGTTTCCTTGCCACTGCTTGCTGCAGACCTGGTGGTATCCCAAGCGTAGTAATCTGATGTTGATCTGGGACTCTGGAGAGCTGCTCTCCATGGGTTTACCGGATTCATCACAGCCCGTAACAATAGTGATAGTGGGAGTTATGATGGCGATACGATGGCTGGAAGCTCATATGAGAGAAAATAACAGACAGGAGGCACCGACGAGAGATCAGTTGCGGAAGTTAGATTGTCTAAAAGATTTTTGAGACAATGTGCAAAATTCTAAACATTCCGATGGAAGTGAAGAAGATATGGGCGAGGAAACGATTGATGCCATGGTTCAGAGCTAACATGACTGCATGGTTGTACGAGTATGCGAAGAAGCATATATCGAAGCATGGCAGAGTGTACAGTGAATATCAGCTGGACATTGGAGCAGGAGCTTTTAAGCGAGCTCTCGTGACTCATCGGAATGCAGTGACCACCGCTGTGAAAAGAATTTCCAGGACGAGTGAACGTAGTGGAAAGGAGAAAGCAGAAATGCTGAAAGAAGATTTGGAGAGAAACGTGACGTTGTGTCTCCACAACAGCTTCTACAGGAACAGAGAATCTAACGTGGATCCGCTACCTTGCTGCAAACAGAGGGTAGAAGAGCAGAAGTGTTGGAGGACGGCTTCCAGCAGCGTCAGGATAGCTAATGATGTGTTACAAGATATGGAGACTGAGAGTGCAGAGTCAATATCTCAGGAGGAAGAAATGGAATATTGACGAATGACCGAAAAACAAGATGCAAAAAGAGACGAAATTAGAAGAATTTAGAAGTTTTAGAACTTCTAAACGACGAAAAAAGAAGAAAACAAAGGAGTGATGAAGAAAAAGTTAAAACTCAGAATTGTTTTATGTGTGTGAAAAAACTCAAGTGAGAAACCAAGCAACCAAGTTGTAATTGAAAACTGAAACATTTAGTTGAGTTTTGAAATTGTTGCATTTGTAAATTTGCATTTTGGTTTTAGTTGAGTGGCTTTAGAGACACTCACTTACTATTTATTTAGAAAGGCTTAAGTGAAGGAGTATATTAAAATATTCCAGCCTGCATGACTGTTTTTAATCAGCTAGGAGAACTGATCACTTTGTGGTGACATGGAAGGCTTGAGTAATCTCTCGAAGAGGGAGATTGTTTCATTGTTCTTGCTAACCACAAAGTTTCTTAGTTTTAATATTCAGGACAATAACAAGCAAGATTTCCGAAGGGAAAAGCATGGTAAGAAAATTTTAGCTTGTTGGTTGGCAGGACTGTCCTGCAAGCCAGCACCTTTTAAATCTAAGAGAAAAAGTTTTAATCGGGACATTGACATTGGAAGTCAGAAAATATGTTTTATCTTAGGTCATATCCTCAATGTGCAGATTGATGAAAGAATTTGAAGGCTATAGGGATGTAGTATGATGCCAGTTATATTCTGCTGTGAGTCGATGTGACGTGGATAAAAGTAATTTCGTGCATTTTGTAAATTCTGTTCGATGACACTGTATCTATTTTACGAACATTGCGTGATTCAATGAGGACATTGACCGGACTGTCCGGGGAGTATGTGACATTCGACCAGAATGGCCAAAAAACAATCTCTGCGGAATTCGAAATTTTAGCAGCGAGCCTTCCGGATTGGTAATTATTAAGAATTAAGAACGTTATTTGAACGATTGAACAAAACGTGAAGGTTGAAGGATTCGGAAATTGCTGATTTTTAAATTTTCGAAGTGATTACGTGACATTTCTGAGAAACGTCAGAAACGGCCATTTTGGCAGGAAAGCTAGAAAACAACAGAACAACATTAGCTGCGATCACGAGAAGTACGGAAATTGTGAGAAAAAACGACAACAAATTGCGGAGTTAACAGAGAGCACTCCGAGTTGCAACTATTGTGTCGCTACAATAGTTGCAAGGCCGTTGCATGTGACATTCGACCAGAATGTGAAAAATGCAATCTCTGCAGAATTCGAATTTTTAGCAGCGAGCCTTCCCGATTGGTGATTATTAAGAACTAAGAACGTTATTGGAACGATTGGCCAGACGGTGGAGGGCTGGAATATTCTGGTGTTTTAAAATTTCAAAAATTCGAATTATGACGTCATATTTCTGAGAAACGTCAGAAACGGCCATTTTGGCTAAAACAAGAAAGAAAGACAGAACAACATTAGCTGCGCTAACAACAACTACGAAATCGAGATTGGAAAACGACAACGAGTTACAGAGTAACAGAGAACACTCCGAGTTGCAACTATTGTGCCGCTACAATAGTTGCAAGGCCGTTGCGAACATCGGTGAAGGGTGAAAGACGGCCTTCCGGATTAAGAAGAAATCAGGATTAACAAGCTTGATCCAGCGGATTTGTCAATCCGGAGGGGTAAAGGAACTGAAACTTTTATCCTGTTACATAAACTTTTAGCTTCCTGTCATGTCCTGACTTGAATTTAATTAACATCTAAATTCATTTTGATAAGGATGAGAAGCTAGGAGTTGGGGGAAAGGGTTGATCCATCTTCGATGGAGATGATGATTTTTATCTACTGATCAAAAACAATAGTAATATAATATAATGAGTAGTAGCCCTGTTTTTAGGAGTGACCTCGTGGTCTGGGGATACTGAGACCCAGCCATGAGCTCACTATTTCTGCATGTAATCTAGTTAATTTGAGTGTTTTGACCGAAGCCGAAAGCAGTAACGTTTTTGTCGACCCGATGTTAGAAAGACCACCGAAAAGTACTGGCTTGGTAGAGACGGTGAAAAGCATGCAAAGCTCTGTTTAGACGTTAGCCAGTCGTCTTAAGACTTAGTTTTGTCTTCCGTCGATATGTATCTTCCGGGCGAATGTTACATATATGTTTTTATGGCGCTCCTGGGTGTTATTCTTTTTAACATCATGACCGGCGGAACCGTTAACGAGCACTCCGCGCCGAGCGGATGCTCACATTAACGCCCTTAATAGGCCTAAACCGCCGGGGCGGAAGGGTAGTTCGGAACGCGGAAGCCTTCCGGATTGCCGTGAATAGCTTTTTAACTTAGTTAAGACCAAAAATTCACGAACCAGGAAGGGTGGGGGGGTTCGCGGTCCCGTCATCTCCTGAATGGTTCGTGACCAAAAACACTTAAAGATATATATAAAACCAAACAAAAAGTAGTATAGTACCCAAGAAAAACAAAAAACATAAAAAATAACCGAAAAAACCAAAAAAGTAAAAAAAAAGTAAAAAAATCAGTAGAAATCATCCCCCCAGACAAGATGTGATCCGACCCCCCCGTTTGTTGTTGATAGATATATTGTTGTTACAGGCATTTATATCAGTCAGGATCGTTACGATCAGTTTTGCAGTCCGTTTGTGAGGCTTGTTCTGTAGGGTTATTTGAGCATTTAAGCACGTTAATGATAAATTGCGCTCAATCCGGAAGTGTCAGCTGATTTGCGCTCAATTCGGAAGGGTCTTGGGAAAAGACTGATCCGGCAAGCAGTACACAGAGCAACAAGAAGAGGCTCAACAACAACAACAATCGACTGTTGGGTATCGTTAACAAGTTTTGTATCCCTTTTGGTACAAAAATTAAGATAGTAATCTGTGGGGGGCTCGACAGTGCTGCACTGTAGTGACCCTTCACCGAACTGCGAATATCCGAGTTAAGCACCTTAATTCGGATATTAAACAAACCCGGAGGGGTATTGAATTACTAATATTATTACTTATATAGCCTATATTAATAGTCTTATATCGTTTTTCTGTGAGAAACAACGAAAACAGACCGGTTTTTAGGGTCAAAATAGCGATATTTTGATCCCCCCACAAGTCGCGATTTTTGAAATATCGATATTTTTTGAAACGGAAAAAAGCGCTAAGTTAGTGTGTTACATCGTAACTGCACTACCATAATAAAGAGAACCGGTTAAGTTTAGTTCGAAAGTGGTTGGAACTATTTTGGTACCGAGAACCGAAATTTGGTGATTTTTGAGAAAACGAAACACTATAAATTTAGAAATTTTTTTGAAATTTTTGAGTTACAACAGTAAAAATAGTTGTTCGAACACCGTCCACTAGTGCATCTACAAGTTTTAAAACCCGCTACCCGAAAGCCTTCCGGGTTACAGAGAAATCGAACTTAACGTGTTTGATTTGGTGGATTCATCAATCCGGAGGGGTACAGGTAGCATAGTGTTTCGCAAATTTTTTCAGCAAAAGCATTTTAGATCTGGTCTTTTGCATTGAACTAGAAGAGTATAGGTCTTCTGAGCTCGGATCAATAATTTTTAGGTCGAAAGGACCTGATTTGCGGAAAAAGTTAGGCGGAACCTATAAGAGAGAAAAATTTTTGAGTTTAGAAAAAAGACGTTTTGGTTAATAACTTTGGAACTACTGGGCATATCGAGTTGATCTTGGTACCAATAGATCAGAAATTAGCTGAGCTTACTGATAGGGACAAAAGTTTTTCGGAAAAAAAAGCGTGAAAATATTTTGAGATTGTTTTTAGCAAATTCCTCAATTTGGAAGGGTACACCCTTCACGTTTTACAAAATTTTTTTAGAAAAGCCCTTATACCCCTACCAAAAGGTAATAGCGGTTGAATAAAGTAACTTTAGGCTGTTCTAAAAGAAAAGGGAAGGCTAAAGGCACAGCAAAAGCTTAAGCGAGCCGAAGTTAGGCGAGCGATAAGACCCTTCACCGTTAGTGTGAATTGTCAAATAAGAGGCTTAACTTCAATCCGGAAGGGTCTAGGAAAGTAGTGCATACCCTTCCTAGTTAATTGAAAGAGCAAAATTGCATCGGAGAACGTATCCGGAGGGGTATAGGTTGAAAGTAGGAAATCTCCGAAAAGCTTCTTTTACAAAACCGGAGGGTTCCCAATCCGGAGGGGTCAAAATTTTTTTTCAAATTAGGAGGGTTCCGAATCCGGAGGGGTCTTATAGTTGCTAATTCGGAGGGGTCCAAATCCGGAGGGGTCTTATATTAACTAACTCAGAGGGGTCCCAATCCGGAGGGGTCTAGATTCTGCCAGTCCGGAAGGGTCCTATTTGTGCCAATCCGGAGGGGTATTATTTTATTAAAGGACTTAGGTAAACGAAAGAAAGACAAAAAAGTGAGAGGTATTAGGTTATTAGCACACAGGCTAGGTATCAGTGACTGCACTGGTAACTTGCCTTTCAATAAGAACCAGACCACAACAAAACAGGTCCGAACTCGGATATTCGCGACACTAAGTCTAAATTAAAAAGAGCGTGATTCATTGGTGTGGATTGTAACATAATACGTTTTTGGGAAAAGTGACTGCCCTGAGGATTTTAGTAGGTCTAGCTCGGGCAGTTCGAAGGCAGATAGGTAACACAGTACTCGGTGGGTGCAATAGACGCCCACTTGAGAAAATTACTGCCTTCAAAGTTTTGTCTGTTTGGTGCAGCACCGAGCAGGGAAAGCTTTTTCTTTAAAAGACAGGTTCGACTATTGTATTGCGACCGACTAAGAGTACATTACACATACGTTTTTTTTATAGAGGTATTCATAGTTTGACATTAAATATATATATATTTTGTTTTTTGATTTTAAATCAACATAAACTGTGCTTGATTGGGTAGTGAGTACACTATCTTTTAAATTGACTGATAACATCATATTGTGCTAGTTTTCAAATCTTACCACCGATAATCGGTTAGTGTGAATAAATTTTATACAAACTTTACTCTGATAACATACAGCGATTCGTGGTCACTATTTAATAGAATCTTGTGAAAATTATTGTGTTGTGTCTTTATTATTGTTAATAAAACTATAAGGTCTCTAGCAATCGAGTTAAGTCAATAGGCATTAAAAAGTGACAAATAGAGAATGAATCTAGACAAGTCAAGGACACCAAAACGAGGTAATAGCTCTAGGAAATTCATACCTGAAAAGCAAAGAAAAACGATGACCGATCCTTTTGTGGATTGGATCAAGCGATCCCGGACCGATAAAGGGGAGACGGTTTCAGGCAGAATGGTTGAAACGAGAAGTCAGAAGACATCGGAAGAGCGGAAAGAACTGTTAGAAGTGGAGGTCAATACGGACCATACCATGAACGACAACCAGGAAGTAATTGGACTGGAAGGGAGAGGCAGAAGGCTGGCGAGTGAATCTACTCCGGTAGAACAAGGCCATGATTTTGCCACTTCCACCGGGACATTGGATCGAGAGGAGATGTCGGAACTGTCCGACATCTCGACTGAAATAGCGACAACTAGAAGATCTCCGACAGACAACACTATGATGGCAGGAGGAACTGGGAAACAAACAACGTCATCATCATTCTCAGAAAGAATGAAGAACACCTTCGGAAACATCTTTCCATTCAGCGTGGGAGGAGGAGCAGGAAACGACGGTGAATCCCAGGAGGAAGAGGATGAAGAGGAGCAAGGGGACTTTGGATCTCAAGTCAGCCTCAATAGTTCGATCCAGGAAAATGAGGCACACGTCGGAAGAGAGACTGGAACCATGGACAAATTTGGTGTAGTGACAACGATAAACAAAGAGGCAAACACAACGGGCCAGTCAAAAGACTTCGCGATTAGGACAAGTTCAGAGCCACAAACTGGAGAGAGTAGAACCAGAGGGCTAGGCAACGCGTTAGCGGATCCTGAAATAGATAATGAAAAGACGTCGAGGCAGAGAGTTAAGGCCCGGATCTCGACCAGCACGAAGCTACCTGGGACCGACAGGGTTACACCACCACTAGTGACGAAACTCGTAGATAACGGGACAGCACTAGAGGAAGCCTTAAACAACATAGTGGACAGTTTAGGAGAACAAAACGAGCAGATGTCAATAAGGATGAGTGAACTAGAAAGGGCAGTCCACATTGAAAGAGAGAGTCTGAGGGAAGAAATAAACCGCAACAGACAAGAAGTTGGCAGGAGCGAAAAACGCTTGAAAGAAAGAACGGACGAACATATGGCGAGGAACTTGTCGCGAATGACAAGAGAGGCGGAACAGCGAGAGTTACGCTTAAGAGACGACATGGAGAAGTTAAGAATACAACAAGAGCAGTCTCTTGGGACTCTTGACACAAAGATAGACGCGATGATGGAGAGGCGAACTCAGGCTATCATGGATAGGTTGGACGGGCTACTAAGCAGCAAGAGTGGACCAAAAGAAGGAGAACCGAACTTGGGAGGTCCCAGCAGGGAACCGAGGGTGAACTTCAATGAACATCAAAAGAGGAAGACGTATGGATCCACTAGAGGCAGGGGCAGTTCATCAGGCTATGCCGCAAGGGGTAATGGAGCGTGGGGCCCGAACAGTAGAGCAAGTTCAACGGGGAACAGACAAACCTCTAACGAACGACCAACGCAAGGCACACATGCGACTGGGAGAAGTGATTCCGGCAACAGGGGGCATGCAAGCCCAAGGAGGAGTCATGTGGGCCAAGCGGGAAACACTCACGGCGATTCGGATTGCAGGGATGCACCGCAGACAGAGCCTTTGACGAGGTGTGAGGACACTCAAGCGGGACACTCAAGGGATGCTACGGCAATGGCCACAGCATTTGAACCCCTAAACAGGTCTTTGGAGACATTCCTGACAAGGTTATCCAGAACCAATGCACGCAGTGAGAAGTCCAGACGAGTCTTTAAGAAACCAAGATGCTATAAAGATGAATCTGATGGCTGCATTGATACCTGGATAGAGGTAATGAAGCTGCATTTCGAGGAAGAGGACTTGTCGGAGAGACAGGAATGCAGTGCGCTCATCAGCAACTTGGAAGGGACAGCCCTGAACTGTGTCATGGCCAAGAAGCAATATCAACGTGACACTGCTGAGAAGATCTTCGAAATCTTGTTAAACCGTTTTGGATCAGGGGTGCAGGGGCACCAGGCGATGATGCGCTTCGAGAAACGGAGGCAACGAGAAGATGAAACGATAGACAAGTTTCTCGATGATTTGGAAATGCTGAGAAGACGCAGCCAACCGGATGAGTCAAACCGAAGGATGAACCTGGCCGTAGCCTCGAAATTCATCGATGGTGTGAAAAATGATGAACTTCGTACGATGCTAGCAACGCATTACACACCACTATCAACTAATGCGCCAACACCGGAGGAGTTGAGGCTCAAATCAAAAGAGTATCTTTTGTTGAAACCTCCTTCGAGATCTGGATATTACAAGAACAATTATGGCAATTTTAACAACGGACCAGCAAACCAAGGGAACAATTGGTACAAACCGAGGGATGATATGGACAAGAGACGCTCTTGTGCTAATTGCAGTTCAACGGACCATCATGTGTCAGCATGCCCAGCTTACAAACAAGGCATGAAAGCAATAGGCGTTAGCCTCGAGGACGAAGATGCGTAAGAGTTGGACCATGAGGATTTCATGAGAGGAGTAATTGCGAAATTCGGCCCGAGGTGTTTCTTTTGCAACTTGGAAGGTCATTTTAAATCAGATTGTCCGCAGTTCTGGGATGCAGTGGCAGACATTAAGCATCCAAGACATGAAGAAGCTTTGTCAGGAGTGAAAGCCAGCAAGGCTCGACTTTTGAGTGAAGCAGAAGCACGCAGAATTGATAAACCTCAAGAGCTGGCGGCAAAGAAAATGCAAGCGGTAATAGAGGAGACACGTGAGCCGGAACCAGCAACTGCGGCTCACGACTTCAAGATCGATTATAAGGCAGCCGCGAGGGATGCTCTAAATAGAGTGCTGCAGGAACTAGTGACGAAAGAGATCGAACAAAAAGTGAAACTTGAACTGGAGAAGAATAACTTCAGGAGCAACTGAATACCTTCGAAGCAACGGAGTTCGAGGAAACCAAAGCACCAAGCAGTTTGAGCATGAAGCTTAATGTGATCTCCGGTCAGAGGTTCGGCATGGTGCCGCAAGGAAGCAAGATACAGTCGATAATCTCAGTGGCTGGACATCAGGTGATCAGAAATCTGAGTGAACCATCCGAGTTCACTTTGATGCATTTGGACACATATGCAGATTATCTGAGGCAGGTGGAGCCACGCACCGAGTCGAGAGCTGTGCGAGCACTACTAACGACGGGTGGCCCTCGCATGAAGAAACTTCATGGACGCTACCTAGATGTCTATGGGACGTATCAAGTATTGCTGAACGTGGATGGAATCAGTATTTACACCAGGACTTATGTAACAACAGATGATGACCATGTGGGGCAGATCTATTTGGGAGAAGAGGAACTCAAGGTCCGCAGGATAGGCCATGACGCCATGATGGAACAGGACGCAGTACACATTGGGTATGAAGCAGATGTGACCGCACATCTGCTCGACACCAACGGAACAAAACTCGGAGTCACAGGGCTTCTGGACACAGGAGCGGTGGTGAGTGTGATGCCGATAAAAACTTGGGAAAGAATGGGCTTCACGCGGGAAGATCTAATTCCAACGAATCTCCGACTGGCCGCCGCCAATCGAGGAGCTATCTACGTGGCCGGGAGAACACCAATAACGGTCCTCCACATGGGAGGACGGGATCTTTGGATGAGCTTCCCGGTGGTAGAGAATCTGGACGACGCCGACCAATTCATCTTGGGCAGAGATTTTGTCAGGAATTTTGACGTGATGATTGACTTGAACAACGGTCTGATACGGATTAGAAACCCGGACCGAAAGTATGTTAAGAGACCAATTAATAGGATAATAACAGACGAAAACAAGGTACCATTTTTTTAGATAGAAAAGTAAAATTACAACCAGGACAAGCTGTGGTAGCAATTTTTAGAATGAGAAATTTGAATTCGTTAAGTGATAGTAAACAGGTTTGCTTAGTACCGAATCCAAATAGTCAGAGTTCGGTGATTTTAGGCCGGAGCTTCTCGGTAACGCGAAACGGACTGTGTGTCAGTGTGTTGTTGAACACACTGGACACCACGGTTTCAATCCAGCGTGGAAAGAAGCTTGGCTACGCTTTGCCGATGAGGACCGACTATGAGGAGACACAAAACTTGAAGAAATATAGTGTGAAAGACTGTCCTTATCACGCCAATAAAGATAAAATTTTAAAGAGGATTAATGAATTAAAATCTATTCATAAATTGTTTTCAATGAAATCCGAGACGGACGACGGCTTATCAAGCTGCTCGAATTTTCCGGAACGCCCCTCGTCATATGAACTAGAATCTGACAAACCGGTTTTGCCAGAGATAGAACATTTAAAAGGGAAAATAGGTGAGGGAGATTTCAAAAAATTGCGGGACCTCCTAAATCGGAACGCAGATGTATTTTCAAAACATAAGGCGGATATCGGTTGCTGTAATTTCGTCGAACACGAAATCGAACTAGAAGAGGGCGCCGTTCCCCATAGGGAAGGCGCAAGGCGAATGACGCCACACAAATCGGAAGCGTGCCGAGCGGAAATAGAAATGTTGCTTGAATACGATATGATAGAGCCCTCGAAATTGCCATGGGCTTGCGGAGTAGTAATGGCGAAAAAGAAAGGGGGGCAGCTTAGATTTTGTTGCGACTTTCGTTACTTGAACGCGGTAACGATAAAAGATGCGTACCCGATACCGCGAATAGACGAGAGCCTATCTAAGCTTGGTGATGCCAAGTTCTTCACCACATTGGACTTAGGCTCTGCCTTCTGGCAGGTCCCCCTGCGAAAGAAGGACAGAGAGAAGACCGGATTCGCGTGCGAATTGGGATTGTACCAGTCGAAGAGGATGCCCTTCGGCTTGTGCAATGCAACGGCCACTTTTCAAAGACTGATGGCTCAGGCTTTGACGAAAGTGACCAAGAAGTACGGGAATCTCGTGATGTGTTACGTGGATGACGTAGTCATAGCGACACCGACCCTGGAAGACCACATTGATAGGCTCGATGAAGTCTTTGGATGCATGAAAAGAGCAGGATTAAAGTGCAAACCATCGAAATGTGAAATCCTTAGGGACTCGATTAAGTACACAGGAAGAATGGTGGATAGGCATGGTGTGAGGCCGGACCCGGAAGCAGTGGAAGCAGTGTTGACATGGAAAGCCCCCAGAACGGACACACAGCTCCTGAGCTTCCTAGGGTTTGCCAATTACTACCGAGAATTCATAAAAGGATATGCGGACAAGGTGTACCCGATGCAGAAGCTGATGCGCAACAAAGCGAAAAAGTTCGAATGGAACGATGAGGCACAGGTTGCTTTCGAGAACATAAAGCGGGAACTGTGCGAAGCGCCAGTGCTGGGCATGCCTACAGAAAAGGGCATGTATGTTCTCGACACAGACGCATCGGTGGTGGCCATCTCAGGAATCTTGCATCAAGAGCAAGAATGGAACGGAAGAACAGTTCTCCGTCCCATTGCATACGGCAGCAAAGTCTTGAGTGACACAGAGATGAAATATGGCGCACCAAAAGCAGAAATGTTTGTAGTAGTCACCTTCGTGGAGAAGTACCGTGCATACTTGGGGAGCGCTCCCTTCAAGTTACGCGTGGACAACAGAGCGTTATCCTGGTTGAAGACCTACTCGATGGATCAGAGTTATATTGGTAGATGGATAGTAAGACTGGATGGCTACCATATGATAATCGAACATCACGAACAGGCGGAAATAAAGGAGGGATTCTCGTTTCTGGACAAAGAAACTTATGAAGCGCTTCCCTTAACGAGATGGTTGGATAAGTCTGGCCATCCAATTCCAGGGCACCCTGAGTTACCTGTAGAGAAAGCAGCCGAGATAAAGATCCTGTCCAAGGAGG
This sequence comes from Symsagittifera roscoffensis, assembly GCF_963678635.1. Taxonomy (NCBI): domain Eukaryota; kingdom Metazoa; phylum Xenacoelomorpha; order Acoela; family Convolutidae; genus Symsagittifera; species Symsagittifera roscoffensis. Next base: position 4,928,003 of record NC_087069.1, read on the forward strand.
ACCCGGTCCCCTTGGATTTGTTGCTGCGCTCGAACCTGGTCCAGCAAGAACTCTCTCGCATGAATATAAACAGCCTCTCATTATTGGATAAAACGGTGCAAGTCACACCACAAGTGATGCGGATGCTGGGTGGATTGTTAGAAAGAGAAGTGACCAGAGATGACCCCGAGTGGACAGCAGCAGTGGCATCGCTAACAGTCAGTGAGAAGGTGAAGATCATGCCGTCCAGACGACAGCACGAAGAGAACGAGAGGGATTGTAGGACAATAGTTCAGCAACTAGTATCCTCAATACCCCAAGAGATTTTAACCAGTAAATCTTACGGACAGAAAGAACAGGGGAGCAGCAAGCGAAAGAAAACCGTCACCTTTGTGGACCGGGATAAAGAGGGTGAAGAGCTAGAACAAAATCTGCTGCAGGACTATTTGTCCGGGGAGACGGATAATGAGAAGAACCAGCGATCACAAGATCAACACCCGGGACAAGGAAATTTGTCCGGGGAGTCTGAGATAGACGAGGAAATTCCTGATGAGAAACAGGACCTCGAGCAAAAGGTTTTGTCAGGGGAGTTCAGATGGATGCAAAGAAAGCACAGACATGATCTGGAGGAGCGTGCAGTCTCCAGCACAACCTCTTCGACGGCGGATAATTCAGGAAGCTCAGGAATGGACACCTATTCAGACAGGAATTCGAGCTCGGGATCGGAACTGTCAGAACTAGCGATACACACGCTACTAGTGGAAACTCGGGCAAGGGACCTGGACAGAGAGGTGTACCAGGATCCTGACAGTGATCGCTACCTAATACCAAGCGAAAGAGTCTTTGATAACGCAGCGGATGACTTAGAAACGATAGCGGTATCGAAACTTTCGATAAGCCTGTTGCCGCAGAAAGAGGTAGTCAGGACTGATCTTCAGCCGTTTGAACAAGAAACACAACCGTTGGCGAAGATTTGGTGCGTTAAGATGGAAGAAGACACACATCAGGCCCAACGAGCTGAATAGTCAGATGAGGGTCATGAAGACATATTTGAAGGCGAGATACAGACTCTCGGACCTTCTAAGAGCGCAGATAAATGATCGCATGACAAGCAACCTGAAAAGGTGGATCGAGAATGGTTCTCCGGATAAAGGGGACCTCGAGGAGGATAGTTATCGCATCCTGAGACAATACTTCATGCAGAAGGAAGGGAGGTTATATTTGAACAAGGACGGGATCGTGGCTTGCAAAAGAAGAGAGGAAGACAGAGTCCTATACAAGTATAACGCGATAGTGTTACTGCAATTCTATCAGACAGAACTATTATTCAGGTCACATGATCAGATGGGCCATCAGGGGATCGACAAAGTATATCAGAGGATCCTGAAGCGCTTTGAGTGGCCTGGGATGAAAAAAGCATGCGAGAAATGGGTAACAGCATGTCTGTCATGCCAACAGGTCAAGGATTCAAGGAAGTTGCGATTTCCTTTACAATCGACCGAGTCGTCTGAATTCAACGAGGTGGTGCAAATAGATCACCAAAATATATGCATGACAGACAATGGTTAAAATCAGGTGCTGGTCATGATAGATCATTTCACGAAGTATGCAGAGGCCGTGCCCTGCATAACTGCCTCGGCGGAAGAGACATGCGACCACCTGATCAATACGTGGATAGCAAGACATGGTTGTCCGATGACGTTTCAATCGGATAATGGAACAGCTTTCGTAGGAGAGCTTACGAAAGAGCTTATGAGACGCTCACAGGTCGCTCAGGCTCACTCCACGACATACCATCCTCAGACGAATGGCTTAGTGGAAAGACAGAACAGGACGTTAGTGTCGATGCTGAGAGTATATTGTTCCAGGTACATGACAGATTGGGACAGATACCTTCCAGAGGTGATGGGAGCATATAACAGCTTGCAACACTCCACCACTGGAGTCAGTCCACACATGATGCTAACTGGACACGAAAAGTCTTACCCTTAACCTTCTTCTACCCAGAATATGAGGAAAAGAAAACATCCCCACAGGTCTACGTGAGGGATGTGATCAGACGCCAACAGGAGTTGAACGATTTGTGTAGACGAAATACTCAGCAGGCACAGGCAAGGCAGAGGAAAAGATTCGACAAGAAAGCAGCTGGTGCAAAGGCTTACTCGGTGGGAGACTACGTATGGGTATTCCAGAACGTTATACCACCGAAAGGGACAAAAAAGCTCCTAAAAAATGGAGGGGACCCTTCATGATTACAGAGGTGCATCAGGAGGGACGCTTTTATAGACTGAGTACTGGCCGAGCCGCCCACTACGAGAATATAAAGCCACACAATCCATCGACAGAAGACTGGTGTATACCTGCAGACATGGAAGAAGGGGATTATCTAATGATGGATCCTGCTTGTGAGGTCAATGAAAAAGGCACCAGGGAGAAGAACGATGGAAACGAAGTCGTAGAGGAAGGTACGGGTAACAGCATGTCTGTCATGCCAACAGGTCAAGGATCCAAGGAAGTTGCGATTTCCTTTACAATCGATCGAGTCGTCTGAATTCAACGAGGTGGTGCAAATAGATCACCAAAAGATATGCATGACAGACAATGGTTATAATCAGGTGCTGGTCATGATAGATCATTTCACGAAGTATGCAGAGGCCGTGCCCTGCATAACTGCCTCGGCGGAAGAGACATGCGACCACCTGATCAATACGTGGATAGCAAGACATGGTTGTCCGATGACGTTTCAATCGGATAATGGAACAGCTTTCGTAGGAGAGCTTACGAAAGAGCTTATGAGACGCTCACAGGTCGCTCAGGCTCACTCCACGACATACCATCCTCAGACGAATGGCTTAGTGGAAAGACAGAACAGGACGTTAGTGTCGATGCTGAGAGTATATTGTTCCAGGTACATGACAGATTGGGACAGATACCTTCCAGAGGTGATGGGAGCATATAACAGCACGCAACACTCCACCACTGGAGTCAGTCCACACATGATGCTAACTGGACACGAAAAGTCTTTACCCTTAACCTTCTTCTACCCAGAATATGAGGAAAAGAAAACATCCCCACAGGTCTACGTGAGGGATGTGATCAGACGCCAACAGGAGTTGAACGATTTGTGTAGACGAAATACTCAGCAGGCACAGGCAAGGCAGAGGAAAAGATTCGACAAGAAAGCAGCTGGTGCAAAGGCTTACTCGGTGGGAGACTACGTATGGGTATTCCAGAACGTTATACCACCGAAAGGGACAAAAAAGCTCCTAAAAAATGGAGGGGACCCTTCATGATTACAGAGGTGCATCAGGAGGGACGCTTTTATAGACTGAGTACTGGCCGAGCCGCCCACTACGAGAATATAAAGCCACACAATCCATCGACAGAAGACTGGTGTATACCTGCAGACATGGAAGAAGGGGATTATCTAATGATGGATCCTGCTTGTGAGGTCAATGAAAAAGGCACCAGGGAGAAGAACGATGGAAACGAAGTCGTAGAGGAAGGTACGGATACACCGCTGGACCTGGATCCGAACGAACAGATCGAAGCGGACGATGAAACCTTACCCTACGCAGAGGAAGATTGGCAGGATCCCGAACAGATAGAGGTTCCCAAGAACTTGGAACCGGATCTTCCGTTCACCATACAGACTCGTCAGAAGGACGGGATGAGACCAAGAAAGAAATACAATCCTTACGGTGACGACTTTGTAGTGGATAGGATAGATCTAAAGAAGATAGTGGAGGAAGTAGTGGGTCTAGAGGAAATAACTGTGTGACAAGACATTGACAAAGTCGATGATCACGACGATGAGTGGGTTGACGACTGGTCGAAACCCGAGGTAGAATTCGACGACGAGCAACAGCAGTCATATGAACAAGACTTGACGAACCTGCGTGTCTTAGAGTGGCTGAATGAAACGACCTCGGATCCAGAGGAGACCAGCGTCACGATTCAAGACGTAGATCGTGAAAGCATGAAATACATCAAGACCGAACGAGATGATCCTTCCTGGGCTGCCCAGGAAGGACGACTACTCATCCCAGCTTCTAACCTTGACTTGATACCCGGTATGCGATCGACGGGGACGTCGATGAATGTTTTTGTCCGGGGAGTGGGGTTAGGACTTACCCACACTGAAAATTTGGTAATAAAAAAATTAAGAATAGCAAGAGAAACAGGAGACTTAGAAGCAGAATCAGGCGAAGAGCCTAAGAAACCTGACATAGGCAGGGTAGTTGAGTCATATTTTAACTGACCAAATGAATATTCAAGTAACATAATACTAACAGACAGTGATTTCATACTCACAAACAGAACATGTGCGATAGCAATCACCGCAGACATGAGTTTTAGGACAGCGTTAGCGGCAGATTTTAAGAGAGAATACAAAAACGTGGATTTCCTTTGGAAGCAAAGACCAGGGATAGGGGGCGTAGCAGCCTTACCTCCGGCGGCGTCGCAGATACCGGGAAAATACTTGTGCTTCTTGGTAACGAGGGCGACGGAGAAGCAGCACGTGGACCCAGAGAACCTAGTCTTGTCTTTGACAAGGCTGAGGGACTTCCTTGTCGAAATGGACGTGAAGGAGCTCTCGCTTCCAGTGTACGATCCAAACAGAGGAAGACTGCATCCTCGGGAATTGTACGCGCTTGTACACGTGATATTCTCTGATACGAACATACAAGTATATCTACATAAGAAATATTACTTAAGTATAGGCTGAGTGATGTGCGAGAGAGTGTTAGGCCAAAGACTAAGTTGTATGTAATAGGTGATATGTGTGTTATGTTATGTTATGTTATGTGTTAGGTTATTAAGATCATGGGTAAGTATGGGTTAGTGACCATGAACAACTAAATGACGATCTTGGGAATAGATCCAAAGTTTGGACTGTCCGATCTTAGGTCGAATTCCAAAATTTTAGAAACCAATTGATTTTAAAAAATTTTAGGATGAATATCTTTTTATCTGAACTGTTTTTAAGCAAATTTTAACGACATATGTTAGGGTGAAACAGACAAGTGTGATATTTGTGACTTCTTTTCTAGATCCTGATTGATCATTTAATAACTCACTTGAGTCAAATATCGAATCGAATCAAATCAAACTTGAAAGAATAGAATGGACAATTTCAACTTGGATGAATTGATGGACCTGGCAGAGGCATATGTAGGACCGATGATAGATGCGATCTATCGTCGGCTGATCGATCGAGACTTCGCTCTGGAGGACCCAGAGTTAGTCATGTTGCTGACCGCCCTGATCAACATCTTGGGGCACGACAACCGTGGGGACCGCCCCACGGAAGTCCTGTTGATGGCAGCATATGGAGAAAGAGGAGTACTAGACCGCCCGAACATGAGAGTGATGAGGTGGAGAAACGGGGCTCTCTCAGGGAGTGACTTGGCGAATGAGCCTGGATTGGGAAGTTCTAGGACTTACCAACCAGGTGAGATGCCAATGCCCTCCAAGCCCAAACCTGGGCTGACGAGAATGCATCGGGAGATGAACAGCTAGGCGACCTCGTCTGGTTCACCACTGAGAGCAGCTGTGCCACCAAAAAGGGCGAAAGTAGGACAGGAAGTTCAGACGAACCAAACCATGCAAGGTCTGGATGAGATGAACGAAGAACTGAAAAGTACGAAGAAGGAGCTGGACGATATGACCAGAAGCATGCTCCAGATGGAGGAAGATCGGGACATGTGGAGAAAGTTGTTTGAAGACTGCAACAAAAAGCAGGGTCAAGAGATTGAGCGCTTAAGGCAGGAATACAAAGAGCGATCGGAGCAGATGGCGTTGACAACGGCCGTGGAGAAAGTGATACCTGCAAGGGATATTCCTCGTGGGGAGTCCCCGATGGAGCTCTTGACGCCTCGAGAAATGAGTCAAACAACGGAGACACGACCTCCAGTAGAGACAAATCGAGTAACGATCCCGGATCCTAGTGACACCTTGGGTGACCCCATCGTAGAACAGACAGTGAGGAAACTGATAGAGACAGCTGGACGACTGGTCGCTAACAAGAATGCGCCAGGTTCCGGGGTGACTGCACCCTATGGAACGATTGACGATACGGGCAGATTACAACTCTCCCAGACCGTGATCAGACAAGGGATAAGTAACGTGACACCACTCATGGGGAGCTCGAGAATCCCAGAGAGAAGAGTACGGAAGATGCCAGCGAAGAAAGTGTCTCGCATAATAGACGTGCAAAAGAATAATCAATTGAAATACACTTTCACGGGAGTTCCGGAGACAGATCCGAGGGCCTGCTTCAATCGAGCTACTTGGAGCCCGGCTGTAAACCTGCAGCAACCACCACTCGGGACATCTCATCTGATACTGGGAGACAGCTTGGTCAGAGTGCTGTCAAATTTGAGGACCTCGTGGGTCACCACGGTGATGGCCTTTGGAGGAGCGACGATAGCCCAGTTATATCGGATGGTGGAACTGATGAATCCAGGGAGGATTACCAATGTGATGATCTTAGTTGGGACGAATGACATCTCCAGAGGTTCAGACGAGCAGGAAGCACTATGGGAGTCAATGATGGTGTGTTTGTTTACTACCCTCTGGCAGAAATTCAATTGCGCGGTACTGACCGTTTGCACTGTGCCAATGAATACGAGAAGCCTGGCAGCATCATGAAGAAGGCACAACGAGGGAGTCGTCAGGTGGAACAACATCTTGAGGAACCTAGCAAGTCGAAATGCGGAAGAATGATCCTCATGGACATCGAACATGAGTTGAGAGCCATGGATCAGGCCAGACTGACCACGGATGGCATCCACTTCGACAGAATTGAAGGACAAGCTTGGTTGAATCGGGTCTTCCAATAGCGGTTGGACGAGCTGGAAGCAGAACTCTTTGACACAGGAGTGCTGAAGGAAGAAGGAACAGTGAGTGACGCGGTGATTACCACCTTTGTGCCTCCTAGCTTGGAAACACGCTTGGGGTACGGTCCCGGCCGTCACGAACTACAGGCAACAAAGCTCCAGCGAACCAGGTCGAAGAACAGACGTACAGGATCGATTGGGAGAAGCACCGATGAGGAGGACTATTCATCCTAGGAGAAGAATAGGACCTATCAACCCAATCGAAGAGACAGCAGGCACATCTAGATCGGACACTAGATCGGAGACGACGAGTACCAGTCGAGAGGAGAGACCGAGCAGAGGCTCATTGATGTGGTCGAGACCCATACCGTCTCCCTGGCATATATACAAAGACGAACTAATGAAGCTGGATCTTCAGAGAGTAAGCTTCATCGAAGATGCAAGGAGGATGCTGAATGGAGCGATGCTATCCGTCAACAGATTGTACTCGTTAACCGGCGTAGACTGGTTGATAGCCGCTAGCATAAATTTCAGCTCCACGACGGCCTTGAGATTTGCTGACTTGGAGGGACTGCCCTCTAACAACACGATGGGACCAGTGAATGCGAGACCGTTGCAAGATGTGAGGTTGAACCATGATGAGGGGAATCGTGAAGAGAGACCAGGGAGATTCCTGACGACGAGAGCGCCGATTGGACAACACGTGAAGATATTCAGGCAGCTGACGACACCACCTGGTCATGTAAAGGAAAGAGTGTACCCAAAACTAGTGAACCAAGATGGTGATGCCCAGAGATATGGCGGATTGACAGCGATAAAGAAAGATGAAACCATCTTCGCCGCCTATGACAAAGCAGAGATGAGGAAGGCCAAGATTATGGTAGTAGCGAATTCAGAGTTCGTGTACACTTCCAAGTCTTTGTTTTGGCCGGACTTCATAATGTTGGCAGCGGTCGACCTGGACCTACTGCAATCAGTATCTTTGGCTATAGGGGTACAAAGGCAGACGGACATGAATCCAATTACGATTGTGTTTGCTGGCATCAATGACCATCTACACAGTAGAGGTTTTCTGAGCAGACTCAGAGATCCTACAACAGCAGAGAACGCTGTATGACCAGCGATAAAAGACATCCTTGAGTCGATGGGTGAAGTGGTGGATGCGACGAAGGAGGGGTCATTCAATAAAGTGGCATTGAGAGTAGTATTCGCGTTGTCTCCGGGATATGCACATCTCCCGGATGGACTGAAATTCGTGTATGCAATTGTGGCCTTACTCTCGGAAGGGAAATATGATGTGATCATATCAGCTCCGAATCGCCTGATAGAAATGGAGAATCTGAGGCCACTTAAGTCTGAACTGCCTGCAGTATGGTCAGATATCTCAAACGCGATGAGAGGATTCAAGGACCACGCGCTACACATGTTAGTGTTGGACGAAGTGCTGGGGTTGGAACTGTCCAACTTCAGTCGACAACTCAAACTGAAACCGGGAATAGACGACGACCATCGAGTGATCACGGCAATGTCCAACGACTTATGGTTCCGAGCAATGGAAGTGGCAGGTGAAGACACAAGAAGGAAAATTCACTGGAGACGAGAGCTCATCTGGAGGCGATGGTTCTGAGAACCAAGCCGGAAGCCAACCAGTGGCTACACCTGAACCCTAGAGTAGCGGCATTGGGTGCAGATGCTTTTGAGCAAGGCCCCGTGATGATCACGAAGATGCATGCCTACTTGTTGAAGGAGGTGAACCTGGCGGAAAATGCCGGAGAAAAGACTGCTGAGTTTGTAAACAGAATGTGTCAGATTACTCTGGAAACCTTCTGGACCCAGGAAATGAAAGGACAGGAGGGCTTTGAAAGGACAGACAGCATGTTAGAAGGGTTGGGAGCCGGATGGACCGCGTCCTTCTTGGGAAAAGTTTACCCGAAAGTCTCGCACTATTTGATAAAGGAATTCCTCCAAGCAGTAGTGAGAGTATCGATAGTGGAATTAATAGCCTTGTTCGTGACATTCGGAGCGGAGAGTTTCGTGAAAGGACCGGCGATGCTGCTCACCGATGGAATTCAGAACCTGCGGCTAGACGGACTTCTGACATTGATTGCAATTACCCACGGAAACTTGGGAGGACTAATAGAACTGGCACGTTGTCCAGAGCAGATGAAAGAGAGAGTGAGGAACTTGGATATGAAGAAATCCACGGACTCGTGGAACAAGATAAGAGACCTGAGACACACCTTATCCAGTATCTCTTACAACAAAATCGCTTTGGAACGGGAGAAGACGAGACGATTGAAAGAGAGGAAGATGTTAGACGACATGTTGGAGGCATGCCACTGTTAACTGATCTGAGCTTGGCTATGAGAACCGATCCCTTGGCGCTGATCAGAGGAGTCACGGAGTTCGTGACACTGATCTATGGACCAGCAGTCACGTTTGCGTTCCCTGACGTTAAAGTGGAAGCATATAGGAGGTCGGTGCTGCACCTGAACCTCATATCGGCAGTGGACGGTAGTACACTGAACTGGTGTGAGCAGCACACATTGCGGGAGCTCATGAGTGAAGATCTGTTATTTGCGAAAATATCGGAGCCAGAGATGACAGTCATCAATTTTGACGACCACTTCCGTGATCGCATGGGAGAAGTAGAAAGAGGACACATCGAGGTGTTTCCAAGGCTTTGGAATCTGAGACCCTATGATAAAACGAATGGTGAAATAACCAGAGTGCCTCGTCTCACTGCAGCATATCACAAAGTGAGAGAAGAGACGAAGGACTGGGGCGATTGGAGGCAATCCCTGAATTCCCTCTGATAAGAAGGGTGTTGCTCGGAGCAGTCTCCGTGGTACAGACTCCTAGATTGGGAGCATTCGAAGCCAATGAAAGGAGAGTAGGTAATTTCGTGGGAACGATGGATCCATACTTTGTAGGGAGAAACGCCGCCGTGTTACAGTACACACGATTTGCATACACGGATCAAGCGACGAGAAGGCGAATAAGCAACGCCGTGACTCCCAAGCCTGGAAGATTTGATGATGAATGGAAGGAATTAGGCTTAGCTCCGATGAGGATGAGAGGCAGGACCGAATTGCCTGAAGCCTCATTAATCCTGACCAGTGTGAAAAAGGAGATGAAAGTGGGAGGAATATTGCAGACAAGAATTTTCCTAGCACCCTTCGGCTGCGAAGAAATCAAAGTGGTCCATGGAGAAGAGGAAGATAAATCGGCCGGTACACTGCTCATACCGAGATTCCAGGAAGAAGCCGACAATGGCGAACAAGGACCATCGAGCCCGAACAAAGATAAATCTGAAGGAAATGACGGACAGAGTGGAAGCCGTCAAACCGAAGAACCCATGCAACAAGATCAAGCTGGTGGGGAATCGACAGGAGGAACATCGACAGGAGGAACATCCAGCCTGGATTTCAATATCTTCAGTGATCTTGAGAACAATGCAGATACATTGGAAACGACTGAGCCAGCGGATGAAGGCATCTCGACACTGGAGTCTCCGTCAGCCTTTATGGAAATGAAACGGAATTTGCCGGAGAGCAGCTCTCCTGGCAATTCAAGAAATAATGACCAGAGAATCCTCATGGAATCACCTCGGAGGAGAAGAATAGAGGCTTCAGCCAGAGTACCTTTCTTGGGAACGCTGCCCGAAGAAGAATGGGAAGTTCATCACCGAGACCACGAGAGTAGGACGGGATGCAAACTGGATAGAGTGGCGTTTATGGAAGAAGTCTGGACCGTGGTTCTAAAAACGGGTCTCAACCAACCCTTGATGAGAGAAGTGCTTGACAAGCTTGATGAGTGTGAAGGGAGACTGAGTGAGTTGTTGATCGACTCAGCCACTGATGAGAGTGAAGCGAATTCTCCCATCAAGATGACACCGCAGGACGATGAAGGAGAGGTGGTGTATCTGTCAAGAACCAGGAGAGGGACGATGCGATCAAAAATGGTAATTGATAAAATCAATGCGATGAAAATGAAGTTAGGCAGCAGAGTGATTCCGAGGAGAGTTGGAAAGACGAAAGTGAATTCAGAAATATCGATGAAAGCTGGTAACTCAGCAAAAAGGAAACGAGTTGAGGAGGTCATGGATTTGGGGCAAGGTGATTATCAATTGTCTGGCACAGATAGAATGTTAACTGATATAGCGATGGTGCCACCCATTCTCATGGCGGGGATAAAGTCAACCGGTTATAAATCCAAAAGGAGTGACCGCACTATGACTGGAGCAACCTTAGAAATGGAAATACTCAGCCAATGTGGAGAGAGCAAAATGAAAGACTTCAAGCCATCTCCCATGAATCATGGAAAGGGAAGTATCGCAGGACAACTAACTTCAGTGGAATACAACCGACTGACAGTGTCGGAGACTGTGTCGATAGATGAACCCACAGGTGGATGCATGGAGATGTTAGAATACCGAAACTCGGCTAGAGGGTATGTAATGGCCCTGGAAGACGAAAAAGCCATGGAGGGTTATCTGGAAATGATGTTGCAAGGCACCACCCTCAAGCAGAAGGCGTACGGGACTTTGGCGTCGTCTGACATACAGGCGGAAACGATCGAGCAGTTAGTGAGCCTTCCATGGAAAGCAGTAGTGTTGAGGTATTTCGAAGAAGAAATGAGGACTATGCCAAGAATACATGCTCTCGTGGCAGTACCTTACGTAAGAACAGAGTTACAACTCAGGTTCGCCTGTTGCATGATGGGACTGACTCGCGAAGAATATGACTCAGAAGAAAGGAAGAGATCAAAAGAGGAAAAGGTTTTCCTTATGACGAACCTGAGGGATCTGATAGTCCAGGAGGGAGCAGCAGTAGCGTGTGCGAAGCGGAGAGACGCTCTCTGTTTCATTCGATTCCTGATAGAGCAGATTTCAGTACCTGCATTAAACACTTCTGTTAAAATGTTGAGGGAAGGCGATGAGCGAACGAAAGCCTTATTCTTGCTAGCACTGCTGGATTTGCAGCAAAGTAAACCGATGAGGGTGAACATGAAAGAACCTGAGGAGTTGGAACCCATGAAAAAGATAGACGAAATCAGGAGATTCTCAAACAAGGAGCTGAGACTCACTAAAGAATCTATGAGAGCATTGCCGAAATCCAGTGAATACTGTGGACCGATCAAGAAGAAATCGTATGGCTACGTATCCGGGATCATAGGGATCGCGTACAATCCTTTCCTGAGTGAAGACATACGTGATTGCTTCTTCGATTATGAGCAGGCGGTGTTGCTAAGATTCTGGACGTCCAGAATTGTAACGGTTAAGAGCGTTAACAATCCACAGGCCGAATTGGGACTGGTCTTGGAAAAAGAGGTGACTGCACCTTCAGTACCAAAATCCGACAAAAGAGTGGAGTTTGGGTTGGGATTCTCAGATGAATTACTGAGAACGAGCTTGATGACAGTGTGGGAATTGATGAGGCCATCATGGTGTCCTAGTCCCAACGCTGACTCAATATTACGGGCGACACAAGACGTGCAGAGGGAACTGAATGCAGACTGTAACCTGCGTGACCTCAACATCATATATAATGTGATGATAACAGCCTCTAAGAGCAACGGAGAAGATAAAGTGGAGTTGCCTGGCTGGGGACCAGAAGACTGGGTCAAACCTGGTAGCTGTCTGGCGGAAGTCTGTGGACTGGAGGGTCACGTTTGTGGAGGTATGGACTGTGTGAGGACCCTGGAGAAACAACACAAGCAATTGACGGTATTGTTTGGAAATGTAGTGATGAAAGCTAGAACAGAAACGGAACTGATAGCAGATTGCCATGGAGGAACCGATGTGAATCTAGTGACTGCACTAGGATTCTACAGCATGTTTGGTTCTTTAGAGTCACTATTGAATCTGGAACAGAAACATGAGGTGGTCACAGCCATCAGTGTAGAAGTATTCCCAGGAGTTCTGCAGACTGAACAGAAATACATAGGGAAATGGAGGGAAGCAATCGAGACAGAAATGAACGTCAGACACAGTGAGACTTATTGTAGACCATCAGGAGCACGTTATTTGGTGGGTTCAACGTTGGCTACAATGTGCAAGAGCAGATACCCTGTACATTTCGTGGCTGTGGACGTGAAGAGTACAAGAATGATCGTGGATCAAGCCTTCTCAGTGCCGAAGTGTGTGAGATTGGCGAGAATGTCTGAAAAGTCTTACGAGTTACTACGTAAGATGTTCTCAGCAGTTCCAGAGAGAACCAAAGAAGAATTGGAGTCAATACTAGGAAAGAAGTTCATGGGATATGTGAATGGGAACTTCAGTGACTTCGAGAGACAGAAACAGAGAGGATCAACTGTCACCGATTACAATGCAGTAGATGAGAATGATGAAGTCCACCGAGTGATGATGGAAGTGGAACCATTGCTGGAAGCTTCGGGAAAACGTAATTGGAGGAGCATCATGTTGACGCATGACGAGTTTCCTTGCCACTGCTTGCTGCAGACCTGGTGGTATCCCAAGCGTAGTAATCTGATGTTGATCTGGGACTCTGGAGAGCTGCTCTCCATGGGTTTACCAGATTCATCACAGCCCGTAACGATAGTGATAGTGGGAGTTATGATGGCGATACGATGGCTGGAAGCTCATGTGAGAGAAAATAACAGACAGGAGGCACCGACGAGAGAACAGTTGCGGAAATTAGATTGTCTAAAAGATTTAGATCTTTTTGAGACAATGTGCAAAGTTCTAAACATTCCGATGGAAGTGAAGAAGATATGGGCAAGAAAACGATTGATGCCATGGTTCAGAGCTAACATAACTGCATGGTTGTACGAGTATGCGAAAAAGCATATGTCGAAGCACGGCAGGGTGTACAGTGAATATCAGCTGGACATTGGAGCAGGAGCTTTCAAGCGAGCTCCCGTGACTCATCGGAATGCAGTGACCACCGCTGTGAAAAGAATTTCCAGGACGAGTGAACGTAGTGTAAAGGAGAAGGCAGAGATGCTGAAAGAAGATTTGGAGAGAAACGTTACGTTGTGTCTCCACAACAGCTTCTGCAGAAACAGAGAATCTAACGTGGATCCCCTACCTTGTTGTAAACAGAGGGTGGAAGAGCAGAAGTGAAGTGTTGGAGGACGGCTTCCAGCAGCGTCAGGAAAGCTAACGACGTGTTACAAGATACAGAAACTGAGAGTGCAGAGTCAGTATCACAGGAGGAAGAAATGGAACATTGACGGATGACCGAAAGACAGGATGAAAAAAGAGATGAAATTAGAAGAATTTAGAAGTTTTAGAACTTCTAAACGACGAAAAAAGAAGAAAACAAAGGAGTGATGAAGAAAAGTTAAAACTCAGAATTGTTTATGTGTGTGAAAAACTCAAGTGAGAAACCAAGCAACCAAGTTGTAATTGAAAACTGAAACATTAAGTTGAGTTTTGAAATTGTTGCATTTGTAAATTTGCATTTGATTTTAGTTGAAGTGGCTTTAGAGACACTCACTTACTATTTATTTAGGAAGGCTTAAGTGAAGGAGTATATTTAAATATTCCAGCCTGCATGACTGTTTTTAATCAGCTAGGAGAACTGATCACTCTGCGGTGACATGGAAGGCTTGAGTAATCTCTCGAAGAGGGAGATTGTTTCAATAGTTCTTTCTAACCACAGAGTTTCTTAAATTTAATATTCAGGACAATAACAAGCAAGATTTCCGAAGGGAAAAGCGTAGTAGGATAATTTTAGCTTGTTGGTTGGCAGGACTGTCCTGCAAGCCAACACCTTTTAAATCTAAGAGAAAAAGTTTTAATCGGGACATTGACATTGGAAGTCAGAAAATATGTTTTATCTTAAATCATATCCTCAATATGCAGATTAATGAGAGAATTTGAAGGCTATAGTGATGTAGTATGATGCCATTTATATTCTGCAGTGAGTCGATGTGACGTGGATAAAAGTAATTTCGTGCATTTTGCAAATTCTGTTCGATGACACTGTGACCATTTTACGAATATTGCGTGATTCAATGAGGACATTGACCGGACTGTCCGGGGAGTATGTGACATTCGACCAGAATGTGAAAAATGCAATCTCTGCAGAATTCGAATTTTTAGCAGCGAGCCTTCCGATTGGTGATTATTAAGAACTAAGAACGTTATTGGAACGATTGGCCAGACGGTGAGGGCTGGAATATTCTGATGTTTTAAAATTTCAAAAATTCGAACTATGACGTCATATATCTGAGAAACGTCAGAAACGGCCATTTTGGCTAAAACAAGAAAGAAAGACAGAACAACATTAGCTGCGCTAACAACAACTACGAAATCGAGATTGGAAAACGACAACGAGTTACAGAGTAACAGAGAACACTCCGAGTTGCAACTATTGTGCCGCTACAATAGTTGCAAGGCCGTTGCGAACAACGGTGAAGGGTGAAAGACGGCCTTCCGGCTTAAGAAGAAATCAGGATTAACAAGCTTGATCCAGCGGATTTGTCAATCCGGAGGGGTAAAGGAACTGCAACTTTTATCATGTTACATAAACTTTTAGCTTCCTGTCATGTCCTGACTTGAATTTAATTAACATCTAAATTCATTTTGATAAGGATGAGAAGCTAGGAGTTGGGGGAAAGGGTTGATCCATCTTCGATGGAGATGATGATTTTTATCTACTGAACAAAAACAATAGCAATATAATATAATGAGTGGTAGCCCTGTTTTTAGGAGTGACCTCGTGGTCTGGGGATACTGAGACCCAGTCATGAGCTCGTTATTTCTGCATGTAATCTAGTTAATTTGAGTGTTTTGACCGAAGCCGAAAGCAGTAACGTTTTTGTCGACCCGATGTTAGAAAGACCACAGAAAAGTACTGGCTTGGTAGAGACGGTGAAAAGCATGCAAAGCTCTGTTTAGACGTTAGCCAGTCGTCTTAAGACTTAGTTTTGTCTTTTGTCGATATGTATCTTCCGGGCGAATGTTACAGCAGACAACGGTGAAGGGTGGAGGACAGCCTTCCGGATTAAGAAGAAATGAAGATTAACGAGCTTGATTCAGTGGATTCAAGAATCCGGAAGGGTTTCGGAACTGAGACTTTTATTCTTTTATATAGACTTTTAGCTTCTTGTCATGTCCTGAATTGAATTTAATTAACAACTGGATTCATTTTGATAAGGATGAGAAGCTAGGAGTTGGGGGAAAGGGTTGATCCATCTTCGATGGAGATGATGATTTTTATCTACTGAACAAAAACAATAGTAATATAATAAGTAGTAGCCCTGTTTTTAGGAGTGACCTCGTGGTCTGGGGATACTGAGACCCAGCCATGAGCTCACTATTTCTGCATGTAATTAAGTTAATTTGAGTGTTTTAACCGAAGCCGAAAGCAGTAACGTTTTTGTCGACCCGATGTTGGAAAAGACCACCGAAAGTACTGGCTTGGTAGAGACGGTGAAAAACATATAAAGCTCTGTTTATACGTTAGCCAGTCGTCTTAGGACTTAGTTTTATTTTCCGTCGATATGTATCTTCCGGGCGAATGTTACATATATGAACTTTAAGCTTCCCTATTATGTCCTGAATTGAATTTAATTAACATCTGAATTCATTCTGCTAAGATGAGAAGCTAGGAGTTGGGGGAAAGGGTTGATCCATCTTCGATGGAGATGATGATTTTTATCTACTGAACAAAAATAATAAAAATTCAATAAAAAGTAGTAGCCCTGTTTTTAGGAGTGACCTCGTGGTCTGGGGATACTGAGACCCAGCCATGAGCTCACTGTTTCCGCATGCAATTAAGTTAATTTGAGTGTTTTGACCGAAGCCGAAAGCAGTAACGTTTTTTGTCGACCCGATGCTAGAAAGACCACCGAAAGTACTGGCTTGATAGAGACGGTGAAAAGCACGCAAAGCTCTGTTTAGACGTTAGCCAGTCGTCTTAGGATTTAGTTTTGTTTTCCGTCGATATGTATCTTCCGGGCGAATGTTACACTGTTTCACTCGCTTTATGCAGGCTCTAACCGCAAATTCTTAGGTACACTAAACCGCAAAAATCTAGGCTCAATTCTGAAGCCCAATTCTCGGGTACCCTAAACCGCAAAAAATTAGGCATTGGATCGGTATCTAGGCATTTTCTCAGAAATTTAAGGCAATTTTTGCTATTGTTAAATTTAAATCAAGTGTTTGCACGCATAATGCAATAGTTTTCCACAAAAGTCTTTTTCTGTGTAAGTTAATTTGAGTGTTTTGACCGAAGCCGAAAGCAGTAACGTTTTTGTCGACCCGATGTTGGAAAAGACCACCGAAAGTACTGGCTTGGTAGAGACGGTGAAAAACATATAAAGCTCTGTTTAGACGTTAGCCAGTCGTCTTAGGACTTAGTTTTATTTTCCGTCGATATGTATCTAACCGCAAAGATACATATCGGAACGTCGAAATTTTTTACTTGTAACACTTGTATATTATATTATCTCGTGTCGAGTTGCGTGTTCTTATTGAAGAAGCGTAACCCGTATCGATTTTAAATGAAAAGGACTTAAACACTTGACATCTTCTTTTATCATTATCACTTCCATATCTAGAAAATTCCAAGGATTTTGACTGGAATACATGATGAAGGGACTCATGACTGTAACCTCGGTTACTATGATACTTTTGACCTTCTGATTACCTTTAAAAATTTTCTGTGTATAAATCTTAGTCATGTTTATCATTTTTTCTTGATCTTGGATCGTTTTCTATATGTAAAAAATTTCATGATGATGATGCTAGCTAGAGCGAAAATGTCCGAATTAACATTTTAAAATTCCGATCACACAAAGGTTACTCGATATTTCGGAAAGCAATTTTTCAGATCAATTTCTGCCACGATGTCTCACGGATACGAAAATGGAGATGAATTCGTAAGTTTTGTTATGCTGTAATAAATTTTTGCATCATGCAGTCTCATTTCTTTTTGGCAACGTAAAATGTCTTTTGAAATCTGAAATTCAATCGTGAGAATTAAGAAAAGTGCCCATGAATCAATGTTGTAAAAGTAGACTCATGATTGGCTGTGTTAAAGGGTGTCAAGGAGATCATTGAACAACATCGTGATAATCTGGGAAAACTGTTCATCGGCAGGCTTCACAGAGCAGTGACAGACGACGAAATCCGAGATGCATTCTCAGCCTTCGGAAATGTTACGGACTGCGTTGCCATCAAACAGTGAGTAAAATTGGTTGTTTTACCCGAATAGAGCAATTAGGCAAATGCCAATAGAGGACAAATTAGTTGAATACGTATTGGGTATACAAACTAATTCATTGTATCTGTTATCAGGAAAAATCCTGACGGAAGCGTCGAAGGAAACAAGGGTTTCGGTTTCGTCACTTTCGACGATGTGCAAGCTGTAAACGCCGTGATGGACGAGTTCACTCAGAATGGAATTGAGCTGAGAGGACAGAAAGTTGACGTTAAGAGAGCCATTCCAAAAGATGTAAGTGTTTCTTTAATGAGTTATGGACCAGGAACTTGATTTTAATCATGTTCAGGCTGTCCTATCAATAATGCTTTGTATCTTCAAACTTTATCACCACCACCACCACCACCAAAATTATTGGTCTAGATTTATATTAACTGGGATTTTTTTGGAGCCATGACAACATTCAATTATTTAGATAGTTCAATTCAACGTTTCAATATAATGATATTCAGCTCAACGTTGCATAAATAGGTTGAAATAAGGTAATCGATTCATTTCTAGCAATCATGAAATTTAAGCTGTTTAATTTTTAACGTTCGAAAAACTTTTGCTCCAACTTGTTCTTAAATACACGCTTTACTCTGACACTGTTAGCTTCAGGTCCAGAACCCACAAGTGGCCCACGCCCGTACCAAGAAGTGTTTTGTGGGGGGACTGAGTCAGAACATGGATGAGCAGGAACTGGAGAGGTATTTCAACGCGTTTCCCATCAGTGGAATCGAAAAGATCGACTTCAAGGGAAAGTTCGCGTTTGTCGAGTTCAAACATGAGAATGATGCTGACCTTCTATCTAGTAAGATTTTTAAACTAACTTAATACTATATTTTATGCAGGCAAATTGTTCACAGAGTTTTCAAATCTTTTTCATGATTATTTTTCACTGTTTTTTCATGTAGTTTTAACTTGATTTTGACTACAAGTTTGCCAGAAAAATATTATTTTTATTCATTGTCTCAACATCTTGACTTTTTTGTTATTTGAGGGAACATACTTTTGAACTTTGACTTCTTGTGTGCTTTTGGGCTGCTGTGTGAAATGATATCTGTGGAGGTTTTTCAACAAGAAAATTTACTGTTAACTTAAGTTCCTGCTGAAACATTTCAAATTTTGCTGATAATAAACGTGATTATATTGGAAAAGTGTGATTAAGTTTGCTCCTAGGAGTAAAAATTATGCCCGCTTATGATAAATGCAAAAGTCATTGTTCATTAAAAGGGAGCAAGATTTTTAAAAGTAAATTTCAGATCAGCTGGTTGCTTTGTCGTTAAAATCGATCACCAATTTGAATTAAATTGAAAAGTTTTGATACAAGATTGCGATGGTCTACGTGATACAAGCTATAAATTTAGCAATTGGTGCATTGAAATGCGAAATTGCCCTCGAAATATAGAAATTGTATTAGCTTTTTACTAAAAAAAAAACAACTTTTTAACCGTTAAAATAGCTGAGTAAATTTCAGGCTTCTAGTTTTTCGTTTTCTGATTGATGGACATTGTAAGGTTACAACTTGCAAAAAACTCAAACAATTGTTGTATCTGCCACAAAAATAGTTCGAAAGTAAGATTTCATTAATATTTTAAATGTTTGTGTTTAAGTAATCAACAAACACGCACCGCCAAAACAAGGTAACCGACCTTTCGAAGTGAAGAAATCTGAACCCAGGGAAGGCATGGCTCCTGGCGGTGGCCGAGGAGGATTCGGAGGCAGGGGAGGTGGTGGCTTTGGAGGCCGAGGAGGAGGACGAGGCGGTGGAGGTTTCGGTCGAGGTGGCGGCGGCGGATTCCGAGGTGGTGCCGGAGGAGGATACGGCGGTGGAAACCAGTACTCTGGAGGCAGTGGGTACGGAGGAGGCGCCGGCGGATACGGAGCAGCGGGTGGATCTTACGACTCGAGTTTTGCTTATGGTAAGAGACTCATTTTTTTATTACAATACTGGCGCAAGACTATTTATTTAATGGGATTGAAATGTAAGAAAGAAATTATGCAAATATTTATAAAGAAAAAGCCGTCTCATCTCGGAAATTTTCACTTGCTAATGACTTAGTTTTCTTAGATTCATTTGGAGCTGCAACTGCCACCGCAGCAACTGGATACGGAGCTGCAACTGGATACCCGGCAACCACCGCTTACGGAGCCTATGGTGGCAGCGCGTATGGAGGAGCCCAGACGGAGTATGACGCGGGAGCTGGCTATGCCCAGGGATACATGCAGTCCGGTGCTTACGGAGGACAGACAATGGGATCTTACGCATCGGAATCGTCGAGCTTTGGACCTACCAGAGGTAAGAAATCATTTAATAATCTGGAAAAACACGAATCTGCCAAATTATAAAAATTTCAAGTTCGTGAAATCCTTTCATTGTGTTTAGTTGTTCGCAACCGAAATTTTTGCCAATGATGATTGCATAATCACGGCAAAGCGTTCGAACAAAAAGACTTAGATTTTCCTGATACTTAACCGATTCTATTTTAGACAATAGTTGATCAGTATATTAAGTGATTAAGAACGAATTAATGAGGTGTTTTTTTTTCAAGAAAAACTCTTAAAATGATAAATTAAACACATGCATCTTTCATACTAATCCTCTTAAGAATGCTTTTTAAACTTCAATTAAAATTCATTTACTTAATGGAAGGCAAATTACGCTATGTAGTAACAAAAGTGCAAATCGCGTGAAAAAGTTATCGAATTTTAGTTTCCTAAATATTTTTAAAATTCGAAACTCCTAGCGTAATAAAAAATCCTGTCGATTCTTTTTCTATTGGATAGTTTTATGAAAAAAATGTCAATCCTAAAAGATTCTGGAATTTCCAAGAGCTTCAAATTAACATAATTTTTTCTCCGATATTCGAAGGCTTACAAGTTTTCGATGATTTTTTTTTTCGGTTTCCTTGAGTTGCTGAACACTTTTCCAACTGTTTTTCCTTTTTGGCTTTTAAGAATCTGATCCCAGTCGCTAGTTTTTGTTTAAAACAAGAGGCACAATTGTTGAAGATTAAAATGATTCTTGTCTTTAGGAGGACAACGCGGAGGTGCCCGGGGAGCCAGCGCAGGCCGAGGGGGAGGTGGCCGAACCAGACCTTACTAAACAGCTACAAAATTCTAGACCACAACACTCTTTTTAGTTGGATGGACTGGAATATTATTATCTGTTGGTGAGTTACTCAGTTTTCTTTACTATTAAAGGATTAAATACAGTCAGAATTCAAATTGGCCGTATCCAAATAATGAGTTCTAACTTGTATTGAGACCAACAAATGGAATTTGGTAAATTGGTTGATAAATAACCTATATAAAGAATGAGCATTGGTAAAGTACAGTATAGCACAAATAGTAATTTGATGATTCAATGGCAAGAGAAAAGAGCTTAAGGACATATGCCTTGTCAAGGATAATGGCCTCTTGTAGACAGCCTATGCACCTTTTACCTAATTTTGAAAAGATTATGAACGACAATGTTTAAATGAGCTTGAACGAAATTACATGCAAGTGCCAGTGACTAAAAAGAATGCTCAACAAGGCAATCAAAAATTGTTGAGAAGATGATTGTTGCTCACAATATCTTCTGAGACTGTTTGATTCCTCAAAACTGATTCAATTTAACCTGATCTACATTTAGTATCAACCTGAAAAAAGTCGGAAACTAATGTCAATTCGGCCTAGAAATGATCTAACTTTGGAAAATAAGCCATCAATTTAAAAGAAGTTTTAATTTTAAATACCCCAAAATAGTTTTAAAAAAGTCGCCAAATTTGCTGAACTATTCATTGAAGTTTTTTTTTGTTTCAAAGTATATGATAAGGTATAATTTTGAATGTTTGTTAGTAGGGTTTTGGTTTCTTTAGGTTAGCGCGTGCGCTCGTGTCGTTTTCAATTCAATCTAGGAGCTTAGAAGTGCAATGAACAACACCACTGAGGAACATCAGAAGATTATCTTAACCCTATCACTCATTCTTAGAGGTCATTTGAGGTCAACTACCATCTAACGCTTAGCTTAGGCACCCTTTCCTATCCTAGGCTAAGACTTCTTACTACCAACAATATTCAATCGGCCTAAGATACCATCTGTATTAATATCGCTGAACGACTAGCGTAAGACAAACTTTCGACCGATACTTAATGTTTTTAAGTTGTGTTTTCTATATCGGCATAAGTTAGAGACTACTTACTACTGTAAGCTAGATTTTGAATTACTGGATCACTTTTAAACAACTTTTCTTAGATATTTATTCATAATAACTTAGGCAGGAAGCTCTTTTAAATGTGATCCAGCGTTTAAGATCCAAGATTTGTGTGAATTTCTTACCGTATGCTTAATAAATTTTAGTTTCTCTTGATGTAAACCCAGAATAAATGTGAAGTTTAAGAATTGAATAAGCGATTGCTCCTCCGATTTTGTTGTTGTCGTATAAGTAACCGACCCTCTGTTGTTTCTTTGTGTTGAAATATCTCTTGACTTTTTTATTGTGCATCTTTTCTAAATATTTCGCGTTGTTCAATTGATTTTATCGGCTATAAGACTTTTACTGTTAAGACTTAACTAGCTAGGATATCAAGTTTAGAAATAATGATGCTAAAACTGCTGGTTATAAGTTACGGGAAATTATCCTCGAAAAAGTACCTGGATATAAGGTGTTGGTTGGAAGGATATTGAGCAGTTGGGGGGACTTTCAGCTACCCAATTTAGCTAAGGTTTTGAATTGTCATCAACCCATCTTCGAAGTGTATACTCTTCGACAGATTTGGTTCAATTTGTAACCATAGATGGAAAAAACATTCGCCAATGTCAAAAGGAAAAGTTAGAATGATTTGAATTGAGTTCAGATGAAAAACTCGTGTCGACTTTGCATCGCCTCTAAGAAAAAAACGGCTTGAAAGTAATGAATCGTTATTTCAAAATTGCGGTAACGTAGAATTAAACAGACAAGACAGACCAGAAAGCAAAAAGTTTCAAGTAATATTAGCAATTGAGTTTATATGGTGTCTTATCAATTCCCAGAAAATTGTTTTTTCTCAAAAGTATTTAATTTGATTTGAAATCAATAACTTGAAAACCTTTGTCTACAGGGGCCAATTAGTACTTTTTAAGACATCCATTTTGACTGACCGACCCTAAAATTTTTTTAAAGGCGCTTTGGATGCCAATAGCTTCTATTTATAAGGGGGGTCTGAAAAAACGCGATATTTGGTCAAAACGTTCCAAAAGTTTTTTTGAAAAGTTTGCCTGCGGCGCAAAAAAATTGGTCATAATAGGGTCATTATAGTGATTTGAGAGTCCGGAAAACAATTTGGTCGACCAAAAAAAATCGGCAAAGTTTTCAAAGCTTTATTATGCGTCACTTCAATAATTCAAACATAAGCTAGTAACATGTTTCAAGCTTCTTGACGAAATGAAGCTTTCATTGTCTACATGTAAACACAGCTTGCAGAATAATTAAATGGAGGATAATCAACAAGCAACCATGTATTCTCTCCATGTCTTGAGGCAGAAATTGCATCATAATAACGTAAATTACATCAGAATTACGAAACAATTGCATAACAAGAATGAAAAATCAGTTGTTATGTTGCATAACAATTTTAATTTTCGGCTTGTTGGAATGGTAATCCTATTTTCGGTTAGTTGGCCCTTCGGCTTGTTGGCCTACCCTCGAATAAATACGTGATTTGTAAAAAAAGTCAATGAATAAACGGGGGCTAGGAGGAATCCTTAAGCGCAAAGGACTGTTTTGGCAGCCAAACAGAATTCCCTAATTTGAAAGAAATCAGCGGTTAAATCTGAGTTTTGGATAGTTTGGGACCATTGATTGTTTGAGATTTTTCGGTTATGCATTCCTTCGCGCATCAGAATAGCCCCCCCCCCCCCCCCCCGCCCTCAGAAGCTATCGAGTGATATGACAAAGAGTTGCGATGGCATCTAAAACACAACGCCTGAATTTTCCGGGCTAGGAAGTTGAAGAATTTTGACTTATGGTGTTGTTGACTCAAAATTCAAATGCACTCTTTTAGGGGTCATCTGAATTTTTACCTACGTGGTCAAAGAGGGTATAAGTTAAAAAGTGAATAAACTAATTCTAATTCATGGAAAAAAAGAGGGGGATGAGTTAGTTTATGGTCTTTAAATTAGTCATTATACAGCTGCGAACTTTGAGTTTCCGAAAAAAAGGACTGCAATTTGTGCAGGTTTCTGAAGTTTTCTTTGCAGGTAAAAAAGAAGTTATTCGGTCAAGATCAGTGATGATTATTTAAACAAAATAGTTTGAGTCATAGTCAACGCAGGTAATTTAATTTGAAGAATTCTGTTCAACATATTTGCAATGTTTCAGTTGATATAACGCATAGAATCAATTTGAAAAAATTTCTTACTTCCAGCATTACCATAACTTCGGGTTTCCTATTTAAACAAAAGTTTCCTGTGATTGAACACGTTGCACAGAATGTTACGACAGAACTAGATGACGCAAAAGGATGGCTGCTAATAGTATTCTTCATAAATAAATGAAAAGCACCTGAAGGTCAATTTACGATGTAAAAAAAAACATTCGTTGTCAAAAAGCGATATACGACCGGAAAAATTAGGCAAGAAAAACATATTTTTGAAGGCATTTCTTGGCAATTTGTTTGAATCTCGTTAAAAGCGATCGTTAATTTCACTTGCGAAGCAAACTGTATTAGTACGAACTTTCTTTTCCAACCTCAGTCGCAGAGGAAATTTTTTGGTGGCACTTTTGAATCGGTATTCTGCGCTAGCAATATGATGTCATATTTGCTTTGACATTTACTTAGTAAAAATTTAACACAGTTGATGCGTTTTTAATTCATCAAATGAACTTGAAAAAGTTATTTGTTTCAAACAGCAGAACACTGAGAAAAAGCTCGGTTTCAGAAATTTTCCAATGCAATGTATCTTGCAATTTCTTTGAAATGCATAATTTACACATAATTTGGCTTGATGCTTTCCAATTTATTACATGCAAAATTGTGTCTTCTTGTATTTGAAGCTACTTTTTCTTTATCGAATTGGCAATTTTTTTTAGCATATGTAATTGCTTTATTGGTGGCTATTTTTTTTGGGGATTTTAGGCAGTGGTTAGTGCGTGAGACTCAATTTTGCTAGGTTGCAGATTCGAATCTACTTTGCTAAGTAGCCGAGTTTTTGCTTATTCGAGACCTATTTCTACTTTTTGGTCGTGGTTTTGCTAGTGTTTGCATAGCACAGCTTCGCCTTTGTGTCTCAATCTGAAAACTGACCGTAACTTGTTTTTCTTGGTTTCATTCATCAAGGTGAGTAATAACTGACACATTTCATAGTGTTTTTTTTTGTGTAGGATTTCAATCGAATTTGCTCTCAATTATTTTTCAGCATTCTTCTATCGAGAAGCCAAGTGTTGCAGAGTAGAAAAACTAGTGAATAAAGTAGAATTATGTCGGTCCAACTAACAATTGTTTGTCTATTTTTTTCAGTCAATGAACTACAATTAGATTTTTTTGAAAATGATTTATCTATTAAAACATTTAAATTTACATGAATTTAGGAGGCGCAGCGATCGATAAGATAAGCATGGTTGCGACTAACAAGCGTTATCAAATCTGAATAAATAGACTTTTTTCAGGTTAACAACTTGTTTAACAAAATCACCTGAATCATTTGATAGCTTGATCAGAAGAATTTCAATTTCTTTCGCTTTTCCCGCAAACTTGATATTGAGGCAACTTTGCCTGGAACAGCAGAAGTCTTACGTTGGGTTCAAGCTTGTACCTGTTTTTTTTTTCAAACTGAAAATCTACTAATTTAAAAAAGAACATAGGCCTATTGACGATCTATTGTCAATCTATTTATGGTTTGTCGCCTTTGTTGCCACATGAATTATTTCTCTTCCTTGTAATTGATTGTGTTTTTGATTTAATCCTGTAATTTATAAATTTACTAAGCCCTGTTTTGTATAATACCATGTTTTTTTTCATGTTTTTCAAGTTTTTACAAAAAGTTGTGTATATTTTTTCAAATCAACTTTTAACTGTGTGCATTTTGATGATCTTTTCACGCCCTTTTTCAAAACAATTGCTAATTCAGTTTTCAGAATACTATAATTCTCGTGGTTTTTGTGGATTATTTTCATTAATTTTCCTGAGTCTCTTAAAATGTGTTTTCTTTTTAACATTTCATAACTAAGATATCGTCGCCCTTCGTGTTTCCACTTTTCTGCTGTATGTAAAAAGTTAATAACGGATGTTACTAGCCCTTTCAAATTTATAATAACCTATGTGAAATTTTCGCTATTTTCAAAAATCACCTGCCAGCGCAAAATTCCTTGTAACTGAAAACTTTTTTTTGAAAGCATTTTTTCTAGTCAGATTAGTCTTTGCTAATTGTACAAAATCGCTCTTGGCGAGTTTTTCGTTTTCAAGTTAGATCAATTCCATTTATTTTTGTTTCGCAAGCTTGGCAAAGCTCCGGTTCGCCTCTGTATTGAAAGCTTGCTGTGGAAAGCATCTTTTGAATAAAAAAATCTGCTCCCAAAGTAGGGTACAGTTACAAGTTTTCTAAAAGACCCAATGGAAACCCGTTCCGTCTGTGTTGGATTTTTTTCTTTAGTTTTTGCTTGTTATGCTTATTTTGCTTCACAGGAACAGGAATAATATAGTTTCGCAGAACTGATTTGGCTGACTGTTAGGCTCAATCAATAGGAAGATTAATTTTTCTGCAAATTAACTTGTAAGTAACGCTTATATTGGTCAAAATTCAATATTTAACTGATTTTCTTTTATATAAAACGCTGCTGTGTTCAAACCAAATTGTTTAGACAACTTCTTATGCGGCGAAAAAGAAAGAGAGAAACAACGCCCGCAACAGTCACATTTTCTGCGAGTAAGAAGGGGCGTCAAAATTCAGACTTAGAACGGAGAGAAAACAGAATAAAGTTGGCTAGTATCAGGTACCCTTGAAACAAATCAAATCGTGGAAATTCAGAGGGAACATTTTTTTTAAAAACTCAATTAAACCAATTTTGCAGGAAAGTTGCAATGCGAAACACTCAATTACAAGATGAGGAAGGCTTGGTAAAATTGAGATAGCATTCTTCATGATCGCTCAAATATAATTTTGCTGACAGGCTTGTAGAATGCCAAAATTTTGTGACCCAGACTACCTGCACAAGAAACGAAAATACCAGGATTGTTTAGAAAACTACTACTCAGAGTCAAGATTCCTTTTATGAAATCAGCGGCAGAACAAAGATTTAAACTCAAAACGAAAGAAATTATAACTATTGATGATTTTAATTATTTTCTAAAATGAAAAAATTATACTCAAGCTTGCTGAACTGTTTCATGCTATGCTTTGAATTGAATCGATTATTCGGATAATTTTGCGAAGTGGGAAGGAACTATGGCACAGGGTCTGTTGTTTGTTCCAGTCAGGTTTGACTACCAGAAGAAAGCTTGCTGGGGTCAAGAGCAGTATCATATCAAAGCCCTTTCGTTCCTGGTTTTATTTCTAAATTTTGCTAATCGAGTCTCAGTGTCGAGAATGAGTGGTTTCAGTTTTTCTCGTTTTCAGACAGTTTCACCCCTTTTTGAAATATCAAAATTTTTATCAACTGGTTTTTTGTTTTCTAAGTTACTTTTTAACACTTTTCTAACAATCTGATGACTATGTTTTTTGTCTGCTACCTTTGGAATTTCCTTGACACTTTTTCAACTGTCATTTGTTTGTTTTATTGGGAAAAACTGTAAATTGGGCTCTCTCAATGATATAACTTTGCGGTGTGTTTTTCAAACTTCAAGAGTTCTAATGAGAAAAAATCTGCTTTTGCTTACATGCTTTACGAATCGAGGCGGAATTCGAATTACATGCGGTGATGCAGTAAAAAACACGCAGCGAAATTTCTTATTCTTCAGTTGATTGTCGTTTCCTTGAAAATTAAAAAGTAAAAGAACACAAAATTTTTTATTAGATAGTTAATATCGAAAGTACACTTCTTACATCGCGTGAGTTTGCGTGTTGCTTTTCTAAGAAAAACTAAGAAGCTCTTCACGCTCAAATTTCATGTTTTGCCGCTCAACTTTGAGCTTAAAAAACTATCAAAAACTTCGAGAGTTCGGCTAAACTTCGAGAGTTCGGATTTTGAGAGTTCGGCTAAAAGAAAGCAGTTGCTAAAAACGCAATTTTTGCTCTTTTAGCGATCAGTTAGAAGTTGAGTATGAACGGAAGCCTTTTATTTGAAGTTTTTCAAATAAACTTGCAATTTTCACGTGAAATTTTTCTTGTAGCAGACATTTTTTGATAGTTTTTTTACAAGTTTGTGATTAATTTCGTTCTTTGACCACTCTTAACATATTATTATTTTCAATTTAAATTATGAAATAGACTATTTTACGACGAATTAGTTTATAAGAAGAATTGATGAAAAAGTGTCTATGATTTTTTAAACTTAGATAGTGATTATGATTTTTATTAGTATTTAACCATGGATTGTGAGATTTTAGGCCACAAAAACTCGAGTTGAAACTCGAGTTGTGATGAGATTCAATTTTTAAAGTTGTTTTTGGTTGAGACGCAGCAAATATTCTGCAGACTTCTTTTTTTCAACAAAAATTTCTCCACGGCAACTGAAACTTTGATATGCTCCGAATCTCAATTGAACTGAGAGACACTCTTTCAATGCCACCTTTCAAGTTTTCTGTAACTTGCATTAGTATAATGAGTGTTAAGTCTTAAACTATTTTGAAGTCTTCGAAATTGCAGGACACTCTGAACCTAAACACACTCTGAACCTATGGACCTGAAATTTTTTTCCGACTATGTCACGTAGCGACGAGGAGCTCGTAGCATTCATCTTTACAAGTTCAACTATTTTCAGGTACTATTTAAATCTTATTTGTAACTTATTTGCTTTTACTGTTTGCTGTTTTTGTTTGCTGTTTTTAGTTGATGAAGATGTTTCTCTATTAAGACAGCTTTGATGATGTTACTACTGTATTCAACACTTTGAAACCATTTATTGAAAATTGCTCGGGTAAATTTGGCCGGATATTTCGGTGGGTATTAATGCGCTATGAATCAAATTGATCAAGTATCAATAATGTTTTTATCATTCCTTTTCATGAAACATAAAAATATCTGATTTTTTTTTCATAAAAAACTTAACTGAGATCAAATAAGTTGCCGACGAACTTAGAGGAAAATGTAGAGATATTCTATCAATTGTTGGTTCAAAAAGATTTTAAGGAGAGTTAGTTTTCTTTTTTTTTTGCTAATAATTGCTCATTTGCTAATCTTAATTTAAGCTCAATACTGCATTTCAATCGGTGTGACAACTAAGAACTACAGTATGCAAGTTGCCTAGTAGGATATTTAGCCAGTTAGAATACCCTAAATTTACAAATCGAACAAACTCAGACGCCCAGAGAAAAAGCAAGTAAAAAAATAAACGTACTGTTCCGACTTTTGAACAAAGTCGGAACAAAGTACAAAATAATTGTGTATGAAGTTTTTAATTTTTCGGAAAAAAGTCTAACCTTTCATGAAGGCTTTGTATCATCTGAAAGGTATGAATATTTTGAGCTCATGAAAAATCATCTGCGCCGGATTGTTATTTGTGACTCTATGAGGGAGAGGAGAGAGGGGGTTGAAAATTGCTGATTTGTCGCACGAAACATTTACTCCTATGAAAACCCAAGAGGCTAGATAAATCATTCCAAATTGAGTTAAAGCAATTTATCATTAAAAAAAATATTTACCTGAACCAAAACATCACTTTGAATTGAACATAGCTTATGCAGGACATAGCTTATTGAACATAGTCCAATAAAACTGTTTTTCTCCTTTTTCCCCGACTAGCTCATCAATTTTAAAAGCAACAATAATGGCAACTAGAGGTAACAGCTCAGTCAAATTAGACATGGCTTTGTCCCGATACGATCAGTCTCCTACCGTTTAAAAATGTTTCATGGGTGGAAATTCTAGTCAGTATCTTATGACTTGAGGTTATCCAGAAAAGCCAATTGATTCATATTTGAACATTTTTCCGAGTTTTTTTTATCCGACTGACGAAATATGTGACGGCACTTTTCTCCTTCTTAATTTTTTAAAAACCAATTTCGACTTTGTAATTTACCAGTTTTGAACGTAATTTTTGATAGTTTAAAAAAAAAAGAAGCCTTCAGCTCAAACGTGTATAGATTTTTCAGCCTTCACTTTGAGTCATAATTTTATGAAGGCTTGAAAATTTAATTAAATAGGGATTAGTAACGCGCTGTCTTGTTTTTTGATACAGGGCGGCAATTTCATACGTCTAAGAAATTGTTTCAAAATTTTACAGCAAGTTGAGCAATTTTTTTTCTATCCCGACTTGACCAAAGTTTATAGTCTAACAATTTCCATGTATAAAAAACTTCCAGTTACTCACATCCAATCTTGCATACATTTCCATACCTATTGGATATCATATAACATCTCTATCTCTCTCTCTCTCTCATGGCAAGTATTATCTAAAGATGAATTTTGTAGATTAGATTTTTTGCCATAGTTGAAACTAACAAAATTTTAGTCTTACTTTAGATTTTGTGCTTGGTTTCAAAGCTCAATAACGAAATTTTTTTTGTGGTATATAATCCTCATTAATCAACAAAGCAGTTTCATTGTAATTTTTGATAAATTTAAAAAAGCCAAATTAACCCATTTTTGGATAATTATTTGGTTGAGAATTTTGGAGAAAAAATTGCACCATGTTACTGTTGATGAAATTCTAATTAACTTTTGTTCTCTTCTTTTTTTTCTTAGGTTTTAATCCAATTTGAGAAAAATGTGTTTGTTATGTTCGAGAAAAACTCAGTTGTGTTCGTTTTGTCCGGATAATTTAGATCAGCACCGTATTTTTGCGACGAATGAGTTTACAAGAAGAACTGATAAAAAAAGTTCTATGATTTTTATTTAGATAGTGATTATGATTCTTTTTAGTGTTTTATCATAATTTTTGAGAGTTTGGGTCACAAAAATTTGAGCTTTGGTGAGGTTCATTTTTTTAGGTTGTTTTTGATTGACACGCAGTAAATATTCAATCTGCTCGTTTTTTTCAACGAACATTTCTCCATGGCAACTGAAATGTTGATATGCTCCGAATCACAATTTAAGTGAGAGAGACTTTTTCAATGTCACCTTTCAAGTTTTCTGTATTTTGCGTTAGTATTATGAGTGTTGAGTATTGAACTATTGGAAAACTTCAGAATTGCAGTGCACACACTGAACTTAAACACACTGAAAGCTAGATACGGACCTGAAATTTTTTTTTGACTATGTCACGTGGCGACGAGGAGCTCGTAGCATTCATTTTCACGTGTTCAATAATTTTCAGATACTATTTACATCTTATTTGTAACTCATTCTTTCGAAACTTTTTACGTGCAATATTTTTGTTTGCTGTTTTCATTTGATGAAGATATTTCTCTATTGTCACAGCTTTGATATTACTACTGTATTCAACACTTTGAAACCAATTATTGAAATTTGCTCGGTTAAACTTTGCCCGGATATTTCGTTGGGTTGTAATGCGCTATGAATCAAATTGATCAAGTATGAATGTTTTTTTTTCGAAAAGACAGTTTTTTTCAGCATTCTTTTTCATGAAACAGAAAAATGTTTGTTTTATCATAAGAAGCTTAGCTGAGACGAAACTAGTTGCAGGCCAACTTAGATGAAAATGGAGAGCATTCTATCAATTGTGGATACAAAAAGTTTTAAAAGAGTGTTAGTTTTCATTTTTTGCTATCAGTTGCTCATTTGCTGTTTATAATTCAAGCTCATTACTGAATTGATATGTTTATTAAGAATTACCGGATGTAAGTTGTCTAGTAGAATATTTAGTAACCAGTTAGAATATCCAAAATTTATAAATCGCACAAACGTAGACGCCGAGAGAAAAAAGCAAGTAAAAGATAAGTTTGTTGTTCCGACTTTCGAAGAAAGTTGGAACAAGGTACAAATAATTGTGTATTATGTTTTTTCTTCAAAAAAATGTCTAACCTTTCATCTAATAGGCTTTTTATCATCTGAAATATATGAATATTTTGAGCTCGTGAAAAATAGTGGGTATTAATGCGCTATGAATCAAATTGATCAAGTATCAATGGTTTTTTTCATCGTTCCTTTTCATGAAACATAAAAATATCAGATTTTTTTTCATAAAAAACTTAACTGAGTTAAAATGAATTGCCGACGAACCTAGATGAAAACGTAGAGATATTCTATCAATTGTTGGTTCAAAAAGATTTTAAGGAGAGTTAGTTTTCTTTTTTTTTTGCTAAAAATTGCTCATTTGCTATTCTTAATTTAAGCTCAATACTGCATTTGAATCGGTGTGATAACTAAAAACTACATGATGCAAGTTGTCTAGTAGGATATTTAGCCAGTTAGAATACCCTAAATTTACAAATCGCACAAACTTAGACGCCCAGAGAAGAAGCAAGTAAAAAAATAAACGTACTGTTCCGACTTTTGAACGAAGTCGGAACAAAGTACCAAATAATAGTGTATGAAAATTTCAATTTTCGGGAAAAGTCTAACTTTTCATGAAGGCTTTGTATTATCTGAAAGGTATGAATATTTTGAGCTCATGAAAAATCATCTGCGCCCAATTGTTATTTGTGACTCTATGAGGGAGAGGAGAGAGGGGGTTGAAAATTACTGATTTGTCGCACAAAACATTTACTCCCATGAAAACCCAAGAGGCTAGGTAAATCATTCCAAACTGAGTTGAAGCAATTTATAATTAAAAAAATGTATTTACCTGAAGCAAAACATCTCTTTGAATTGAATATAGCATATGGGAGGTCTAATAAAACTGTTTTTCTCGTTTTTTCCCCGACTAGCTCATCATTTTTAAAAGCAACAATAATTGCAACTAGAGGTAACAGCTCAGTCGAATTAGACATGGCTTTGTCCGGATACGATCAGTCTTCTACGGTTTAAAAATGTTTCATGGGTGGAAATTCTAGTCAGTATCTTATGACTTGAGGTTATCCAGAAAAGCCAATTGATACATATTTCGATCATTTTTCCGACTTTTCTTTATCCGACTGACGAAATATGTGACGGAACTTTTCTGCTTCTTAGTTTTTTAAAAACCAATTTCGAATTCGTAATTCACCAATTTTGAACGTAATTTTTGATAGTTGAAAAAAAAGAAGCCTTCAGCTCAAACGTGTATAGATTTTTCAGCCTTCATCTTGAGTCATAAATTTATGAAGGCTTGAAAGTTTAATTAAATAGGGATTAGTAACGCGCTGTTTTTTTTTATACAGGGCGGCAATATTATACGTCTAAGAAATTGTTTCAAATTTTTACAGCAAGCTGAGCAAATTTTTTTCTATCCCGACTTGACCAAAGTTTATACTCAAACAATTTCCATGTATAAAAAACTTCCAGTTACTCACATCCATTCTTGCATACATTTCCATACCTATTGGATATCATATAACATCTCTATTTCTCTCTCATGGCAAGTATTATCTAAAGACGAATTTTGCAGATTAGATTTTTTGCCATAGTTGAAACTAACGAAATTTGAGTCTTACTTTATATTTTGTGCTTGGTTTCACAGCTC
The DNA here is from genome assembly GCF_963678635.1 of Symsagittifera roscoffensis. Taxonomy (NCBI): domain Eukaryota; kingdom Metazoa; phylum Xenacoelomorpha; order Acoela; family Convolutidae; genus Symsagittifera; species Symsagittifera roscoffensis. The sequence goes on from NC_087069.1 coordinate 4,961,621, forward strand.
AATAACGAAATTTTTTGTGATATGTAATCCTCATCAATCAACAAAGCAGTTTCATCGTAATTTTTGATAAATTAAAAAAAAACCAAATTAACCCATTTTTTTGGGAAAAATTTTGGTTGAGAAATTTGGAGAAAAAATTGCACCATGTTACTGTTGATGAAATTCTAATTAACTTTTGCTCTCTTCTTTTTTTTCTTTAATTTTAATCCAATTTGAGAAAAAACTTTTTTTGTGTTCGAGAAAAACTCAAGTTGTGTTCGTTTTGTCCGGATAATTTAGATCAGCACCGTATTTTTTGCGACGAATTAGTTTACAAGAAGAACTGATAAAAAAAAGTTCTATGATTTTTATTTAGGTAACGATTATGAATCTTTTCAGTGTTTTATCATAATTTTTGAGAGTTTGGGTCACAAAAGTTTGAGCTTTGGTGAGGTTCATTTTTTTAGGTTGTTTTTGGTTGACACGGAGTAAATATTCATTCTGCACGTTTTTTTCAACGAACATTTCTCCATGGCAACTGAAATGTTGATATGCTCCGAATCACAATTGAAGTGAGAGAGACTTTTTCAATGTCACCTTTCAAGGTTTCTGTAACTTGCATTAATATTATGAGTGTTGAGTATTAAACTATTTGAAATCTTCAGAATTGCAGAGCACACACTGAACTTAAACACACACTGAAAGCTAGATAAGGACCTGAAATTTTTTTTGATTATGCCACGTGGCGACGAGGAGCTCGTAGCATTCATTTTCACGTGTTCAATAATTTTCAGATACTATTTACATCTTATTTGTAACTCATTCTTTCTAAACTTTTTAAGTGCAATATTTTTGTTTGCTGTTTTCATTTGATGAAGATATTTCTCTATTGTCACAGCTTTGATATTACTACTGTATTCAACACTTTGAAACAAATATTTGAAATTTGCTCGGTTAAACTTTGCCCGGATATTTCGTTGGGTTGTAATGCGCTATGAATCAAATTGATCAAGTATGAATGTTTTTTTCGAAAAGACAGTTTTTTTCAGCATTCTTTTTCATGAAACATAAAAATGTTTGTTTTATCATAAGAAGACTAGCTGAGACGAAACTAGTTGCCGGCGAACTTAGATGAAAATGGAGAGCATTCTTTCAATTGTGGATACAAAAATTTTAAAAGAGAGTTAGTTTTCATTTTTTGCTATCAGTTGCTCATTTACTGTTTATAATTCAAGCTCATTACTGAATTTGAATCGATATGTTAATTAAGAAATACCTGATGTAAGATGTCTAGTAGAATATTTAGTAACTATATAGAATACCCAAAGTTTTTAAATCGCACAAACGTAGACGCCGAGAGAAAAAGCAAGTAAAAGATAAGTTTGCTGTTCCGACTTTCGAAGAAAGTTGGAACAAGGTACAAATAATTGTGTATGATGTTTTTTTCTTCAGAAAAATGTCTAACCTTTCATCTGATAAGCTTTGTATCATCTGAAATCTATGAATATTCTGAGCTCGTGAAAAATAGCGGGTATTAATGCGCTATGAATCAAATTGATAAAGTATGAATGTTTTTTTTTTCGAAAAGACATTTTTTTCAGCATTCTTTTTCATGAAACATAAAAATGTTTGTTTTATCATAAGAAGCCTAGCTGAGACGAAACTAGTTGCCGGCGAACTTAGATGAAACTAGAAAGCATTCTATCAATTGTGGATACAAAAAGTTTTAAAAGAGAGTTAGTTTTCATTTTTTGCTATCAGTTGCTCATTTGCTGTTTATAATTCAAGCTCATTACTGAATTTGAATCGATATGTTAATTAAAACTAACCGGATGTAAGTTGTCTAGTAGAAAACTTAGATACCAGTTAGAATACCCAATATTTATAAATCGTACAAACGTAGACGCCGAGAGAAAAAGCAAGTAAAAGATAAGTTTGCTGTTCCGACTTTCGAAGAAAGTTGGAACACGGTACAAATAATTGTGTATGATGTTTTTTTCTTCAGAAAAATGTCTAACCTTTCATCTGATAAGCTTTGTATCATCTGAAATCTATGAATACTCTGAGCTCGTGAAAAATAGCGGCTATTAATGCGCTATGAATCAAATTGATAAAGTATGAATGTTTTTTTTTTCGAAAAGACCTTTTTTTCCAGCATTCTTTTTCATGAAACTTAAAAATGTTTGTTTTATCATAAGAAGCCTAGCTGAGACGAAACTAGTTGCCGGCGAACTTAGATGAAACTGGAGAGCATTCTATCAATTGTGGATACAAAAAGTTTTAAAAGAGAGTTAGTTTTCATTTTTTTGCTATCAGTTGCTCATTTGCTGTTTATAATTCAAGCTCATTACTGAATTTGAATCGATATGTTAATTAAAAATAACTGGATGTAAGTTGTCTAGTAGAAAATTTAGATACCAGTTAGAATACCCAATATTTATAAATCGCACAAACGTAGACGCCGAGAGAAAAAGCAAGTAAAAGATAAGTTTGCTGTTCCGACTTTCGAAGAAAGTTGGAACAAGATACAAATAATTGTGTACGATGTTTTTTCTTCAGAAAAATGTCTAACCTTTCATTTGATAGGCTTTGTATCATCTGAAATCTATGAATATTCTGAGCTCGTGAAAAATTATCTACGCCCGATTGTTATTTGTGACATCATGAGGGAGAGGAGGTGGGGGTTGAAAAATGCTGATTTGTCGCACAACATTTTTATTCCCATGAAAACCCAAGCGTCAAGCTAAATCCTTCCAAATTGAGCTGAAACAATTTATCATTTTTTCAAATCTAATTACCTGAAGCATAATATATCATTTTGAATTGAACATAGCGTATGGGATCTCTAACAAAACACTATTTTTCCCGTTTTTTCTCGACAAGCTATTCAATTTTTTGAGCAGCAATTTTCCAATTGGACATAACAGTGCAGTCGAATTAGACATGGCTTAGCCCTGATACGATTAGTCTTCTACGATTTAAGAAAATTTCATGCGTGGAAGTTCTAGTCGGTATTTAAGGACTTGAGGTTATCTAGAAAAGCCAACTGATACATATTTCGAACATTTTTCTGACTTTTTTTTGATCCGACTCACAAAAAATGTGACGGAACTTTTCTGCTTCTTAATGTTTTTTAAACCAATTTCGACCTTGTTATTCACCAACTCTGAATGTTATTTTTGGTAGTTGAAAAAAGAAGCCTTCAGCTCAAACTTATAAAAAATTTTCAGCAGCCTTCATCGTGAGTCATAAATTTGTGAAGGCTTGAAAATATTATTAGATTGGAATTAGCAATGCGCTGTTTTGTTTTTTGATGCATGGCGGCGATTTCATACGTCTCAGAAATTGTTCCAAAATTTTACAGCAAGTTGAACAGTTTTTTTATCCCGTCTTGACCAAAGTTTATAGTCAAACAATTTCCATGTATAAAAACATTCCAGTCACTCACATCCAATCATGCATACACTTCCATACCTACCGGATATCATATAACATCTAGATCTCTATGTCTTAGCAAGCATTATCTAAAGATGAAACTTGTACATTAGATTTTGTGCCATAATTGAAAATTAACAAAACTTGGAGTTTTACTGTACAATTTGTGATTGGTTTCAAAGCTCAATAACGAAGGATTTTTCCATGTGAGAAATTTCACAAGTTTTTTGATGGGGTCCAATGGCAGAATTTAGTTGTTAGTTTCATAGACAATTTTAAGACTGGTTTAACTTATAAAATTAAACAATCTAGCTTTACACAAAAAAGCCTTGCAGTTTTGATTTTTGCTCGCAAATTTTGTGATTTGTTTTAGCTTGTACAACTCCTTAAAAAAATAAAATTTTGACAAGCAAATGCGCTCTCAATTAACAAAACTTAATGTTGAACAGATTTACATTAGCTAAGAAACGTTTTTCAATGGTTTTTGGGAATCGAAACTGCTGATCGAAATTAGCTCATTCATAGAGCTTTTGAGAGAAATCTCATCCCAAAAAATTCATTTCGGCTCTTCCCCCCCCCACCAGCGAATTTTTAATAATAAAATTTTGTTCACATCATCGGATTGTTACAAAAATTGGTATGCGGACTAATTAGGCTATGAAAAACATGTTTTTTTTTTTCATATTTAACCTTGTAAAACCCCTCGTAATAACTTAAAATTGATGTATGTGAGGTGGGGGAAAAAGAAAAAGAGTCTCCTTTCTTATTAGAAAAGACCTTCCTTTTTTTCAAAACACAAAAAAAGAAAACATATTTTCAATTTTGTTGAAATGTGTTTTTTTATAGTGCTTTTATTTTTTATGATAATCCTTACTGCAAAATTAAGTGAATGGAACTGTTTGATGAGACTCTTTTTGTACGAAGGTCAAACTGGGTGCACTGAAACTGTGTAAAAAAAATGTAAAATTTGATCGCAATATTGAAACTCACAATATGCTGATTTTCTACGACCAACTTTTACATTAAGCTGCATTGTAATTGTTTTTTTTTCCCTATTTTTGTGTCTTACTATCTTTGTAATCGGGTACCAGACTTTTTCTACTGAAGAAGTTCTTTTTCACAGGATTTTGAACTTTAAGATTTCCAATTTCAACAACTTGCTGTAGTTTAATTGATGTTCTAGTGCTAATGGAAGGATAGTGACAGCTTTTAGACATAAATTGATTTTTTGCCGGCTCTCATAATTTCGACCCAATTTTGATCGGCTTTCTTGCCGTTTGTTTAAATCTGTGGCTTTTTGGTAGATTTTAAATTTTTTTTGTCTTCCCTGTCAAGTGTTTGATTATAGTTCATGGTTTCCTGGTTCTTATGCACGCCAAAGTTTTATGTATTGGTCTTAGAAACTTCGGCTAGACATTTTTTTTGCTTCAATTTTTCAGATTTTTCGGAAGCAAGATTTTTGATTTTTTTGTTTGAGTTCCACAAGTGCGTGGAATTAGGTATATATTTAAATGGCTGAAATAGTTTCCTATTTGAGAAGTTTTAATTGAAATCGATTTGAGTTGATATATCGTATTGTTTTCACATGTCAAAGTTTTTTTCGAAAAAATTCATAAGAATCCAGAAAAGTTTTTGGTTTGCAATTTTGATTTGACTGCTTTGCTTACAAAATATTACAGTATACAGGAATACAGGAATGCAGGTATACAGGCTTACAGTATACAGGAATTTTAAAAAATTTTCTGGCTGAAGTTTTTGAAAAAAAATTTGACAAACTTTTTTCAGATTTTTGCCGCAATTGTTTGAAATTTCTGCATTTAACTTTTTATGAAGCATTTTTTTTTCATTTTTTTCTGTCATTTTGATCTTACTTATAGCAAATAATGGATATTTTTTGTCCTTTTCAAATCTTTCTGTATATGCAGGTTGTTTGATCTTTTCCAGTTGCTTTCGCCCTCGTGAAATCACAATATGAAACTGATTGAAAGTTGTTCACATGGCAATTTGTATAAAAAGGTGAAAAAAATTTTCTCACTTGTTGGTCATCTTTTTTTTTGCTGGTTAGAACATCAGAAGTCGGCTTTTTCTAATCCTCAACCTTCGATTTTCAGTTTTGAAAAACTAATTAAGCATTGTCATAATGCGATGAAATTTTGCATGGAGAAAAAACTAACTAATTTGAACAAATTTGCTCTTCATATTTACATCGTAACATCACATATTCAGCCATATGGGGGAGGGGATAAAAAACAGCCTGGAAGTCATTTAAATAGGCTTTTGTAAATCGAATTTCAAAAAAATTGAAAGGGGGAACTGAAGAAGAGTCATATACAATATATACAGTCATATTATAAATTCCTTGTTTTTTTGCTGATGTCATTTGCAGTCTTTGAGGCCAGCATCAGATTGGTTTGGTGTTCTCCGCTTTTGATTCCCTTGAGCCAGTTCCTCAGCCATTGGGAGTCCTTGTAGAAGAGCGGGTCAGCTAATCGGAGAGCAGTTCGCTTGTAGAAGTAGTAATGGAAACCCGCCAACATTCTAGGAAGCAAGATATGATACAATTTGTAGTTTTTTTTGGTTGTGATTCATGAGTAAAAAAACTAGTTCTTTTTAGTTACAAATTAATTAGACTATTTTTAAAACGCAATTGTATGTCGAAATTTTCCCAAAAGGAAAAATTTCGACCCCTAAAATCGCGTTTCCCTCTCAAAAAATAGGCTTTTTTTTAATTGTTTTTCACCCCTGGCTCTCTTCCAGTTTCCCCCCTTTAATTTTTTTTTCTAAAATTCATTATATGAAAGTCTATTTTGAACTAATTTCCATGTTATAAACTGCATCAAAACATGTTAGCGTGAACAAATTTTCACAATAATTCTTACATGCAAAATAGTGTGAAGTTTTTTAGCAGCTGTTTTTGCAATTTTACCAGTGGGTGGGAAACTGGAAAAGATCCCCATCCCCTCGTAAACGTACGAAATAAAATTCTTTTAATTGTGTTCATACGGCAATTTGAATGTAAGAGTTGTTGTAAAAATGTGTTTACTCGTTCACGCTGACACGTTTTATTGCAATTAGAATTTCAAGTCATTATAAACATGCTTTCGTAAATATCGTTTCAGAAAAAAATCAAAGCGGGATTTTGAAAAAAGCCAAAAGTAGCAAAAGCAGCCTTCGAAAAAATATAGGGTCGGTCAGACAATATGGATGTCGTAAAAAAGTACCAAAGGGGGAACCTTTGGCTCGGCAGACAGTCGAACTCCAGAGAAAAGAGGAAACGTCCCCCACGCCCCACCCCTCCCTAAATTCGCTACTGGTCTTACTTAACCTTAAAGAACCCCTGGTTATACCATATAATTGGTGCTTTTACGAGGGGAGAGAGCCGAACTTTGAAGAAGACATTTTTGTTGCTGTTTTGAAAAACGCAGCATCTCGTTTGTCTCCGTGTCTAAGTTTCAAATGTTTACCTTTGGATCGTGAACAGCACTGAGAGCTCATAACTATCCCAGTAGTAATAATCAGGGTACTTCCATCTTTGGCTCAAATCAACACAGTGAAAGGCCACTGTCACTATCAAGTAGAGAACATTGGTTATAATTGTAAATTTGAACTTCCTAACCAGAATTCTAACCAGACCGGCTTGGAAAATGTAAGTATTGACGAACATTAGCGACATGACGATTAAGGCGAAAACTAAACAGATATCTTGGAAAATGTACAAAACTAAAACTACTACATTTTCTACCCGAAGTGTGAAAATGAAACAGTTTAGGAAAATGTCGATGAAGAGAAACAGAAAGAGTAGAAAAAGAGCTCCGAAATATTTTCCACTTTGCATTTTTAAAACTAAATCTAATTTTTAAGAGAGAAAAAGTAAGTTGAGCGTAAATTAAATTTATATATATATATCTATATATTTTCTCTGATAGAAGAATGGTCGTTCTAACTTTTGTCCAAATGATCGGTTTTTCTGGCTCGCACTTTTAACCAATACACGTTGTTTTTTGTGTGTATTGTGTGTGATGACTGTACAAAAAATACCGTGTGTTTGGTTGATTACAAACTGTTTGAATCTAAATGCTGTTAAAAAGCACGTGCTGGTTCAAAAAAGAAGCAAAAATTAAAAACATGCTTGGATATTACGCCAAGCTCGGTTTTATGAATATAGGCACATGTTTGTACTTTCACGCGTCGTCTGGATTCCACTGACACATTTTTTGCGTATAACATATCAAATAATTATGTCCGATCATTTTTTGGTTGTGAAATTGAACGGTTGGTAAGACTAAATATGATTGGAGCAGCAAAATTAGTCAGCAAGCTTCCTTGAAACAAATAAAGGAATAAAGGACAATGTAAGCAAAAAAAAATCACTGTTAAAGTTTTGCAAGTCGGGTAAAACTAAAAAAAAACTGGTTCGTTTAATATCCCCTAAATTGACAAAAACTGAGTTTCTGCGTCAATTAATGCTTCTATAAAACTGCATATTATAGCCAAATGTGTTTGAATTTCTGAGATGGAGCTGAATTGCTATCTGAGAGAGTAAGTTTGGACAAAGTACACACGCTATCTTTTTTGGCCGGATAGGTTCGTACAAAAATTAATCCCAAACATATCTTAGTCTTATTCCTATTTCATAGACATCTCAATAGTCCCTATGTAATACTGGTTTAATGTTTGAGATCAACCTTATTCTTTTTATTTTAAACGCTGTCTGACTATAAGATATCAACAATTACAGATGTATTAACACAGCTAACGATTTGAACTTGATCAATGATTTTGCTACCAAAAACATAAAGTTTTTCGGTTTTTATCTAAAATAGGTTTTTTCCCGATATTTCAATATCTTCTGAGTTAGCAGATAGGGTCGCAGTACGATATTATAATATTATCATCAACAAAGACTTTTTCAATTTTGTAAAAGTTTTTTAAAAATCTGTCCGTATCGAGAAAAATTGTTCAGGACACCCATTAGACATAATAACTCGCTCGGTAGAGGAACTGATGAAGAAGAGCTAACACTTACAATTATCAAGCTAGTTTTTATGCGGTGCTTTACCGGAGCAAATCTGGAGTTTTATTGGGGGGAGCGGTTTTTTAAAAGTTTTTTTGTAAGGTTGACCATAACATTTTCTGAGCTGTCCTTATCATTATGAAGAACCCCGTTTACAAAAATTTATGCGCTGCTGGTAAAATTTTAGAAAACATCATGCCGAACCACGCCATTCTGGGCACATGTTGGCTTCTTTGAACAAAACTTGCCTTCAGAATAACTATACAGGCGCCAAAAGCGTCTTACAAATGTTTAAGTGTTCGTCAGCCAAAATTGGATGTCTTGAAATAGTACCAAAAGATTGACATTCTGGGTTGGCATTGGTTTGAACCACTGAGAAAAAAAGGGCGTCCCCACCAACGCCAAATCGGAATTTAGACTTTTCTCCGGTTAACAAATGATAATAAATCGGAATTTAGTTTTTTTTGGGTTAACAACTAGTTTAACATGATCAGTTGAATCACTGTTGAGTGGGTGCTAGTTGGGAAGGTACTAAGTTACTTTTATTTACTCGGTGGGAGATGGTTACTACAGAGTAGTTTCAGGGGACTTGAAAGATTTTAATGTTGTTTAAAAAAGTCAGCTTTTTTTCGCTCAACTGGCGTCTGTTCAAAAATTGTCGGCCTAGTTTCCGTAAATTGTTCAGTAAATAATTTTATTTGCGATTAGCAAGCGTTGTAAAACTGGAATATAGACTTTTTTCCGGGTTAAAAACTTGTTTCACAGAAAAATTTGAATCACTTGTCTCTTGGATCAAGAAAATTTCAATTTTTTTTGCGTTCCCAGCCACTTTAGCCTGGAGGTACGATTTTTCCTTGAACGGCAAAGGTCCTCCCGAGTCGAGATTTTTCACCTAATTTGAAGCAAGATTTGAGCGGTTTGAGCGATTTTTTTAGACAATTACGCTCAAAATCTTGCTTCAAAATGAGCGATTTGAGCGGTTTTTGAACGGTTTATCTAAAAAAACCGCTCAAAAACCGCGCAAGATTAGAACGGTTTTGAGCGGTTTATCTAAAAAAACCGCGCAAGATGTAATAATAAAAAGTCGACCACGGAGGGATTCGAACCCGCAATCTTCTGATTCGAAGTCAGACGCCTTATCCGTTAGTCTATGCTGACTTGCTTGAAGCTTCATATTCGCTGTATTTGTTCTACTGAATATGTTCAATGTTTTAGACATACACAACAAATATACTGTCAGGATTTTTATTGTCAGTCTCTGCAAAATAACAAAAATAATCGATTATAAGATCGCACACCAACCCACCCCAACCCCCCCCCCCCCCCCCCCCACCTCTTACTAGAGTTGATGTCCCCCCTCACCTCTTACTAGAGCTGATGTCCCTTACTAGAGTTAGATGTACGTTGAGGGGGGGGGGGGTACGTTGAGGGGGGGTACGTTGGGGGGGGAGAGGGAGTACGTTGGCGGGGGGAGGGGGGGTAAGTTGGGGCGGGGGGGAGTCTGGGACCTCGACCCGGGAAGACCGCTCAAAAACCGCTCAAATCTTGCTTGAAAAACTGTTCAAAAATCACCGCAAGAAATGAGCGGTTTTTGAGCGGTTTTTTGAGCAAGATTTGAGCGGTTTGAGCGGTTTTTCCAAAAAAACCGCCCAAACCGCCCAAACCGCTCAAACCGCTCAAATTTTGCTGGAAAACCGCTCAAACCGCTCAAATCTTGAGCGGTTTTTGAGCGGGATCTCGACCCGGGCTGGGTTCAAATCTGAGTAGGACCTCTTTTTTTTCAAACTAGGAATATTCTGTTTCAAATAACAGTGTCGGCCAATTATTTGTCTGATTAATTTTTTCGGCTTAATTGTCTCATCTTGGAATCGTTTTTTTGCTGCGCGCTTTTTTTAATGTTGCCTTTAATGTTAGACTTCGTCCTTCAATATAGAACTTTAATGACCTTGACTTCGGTTTTCCTTCGTTTTTTTTTTGTTTTGCTTAAAAAATATACCTCGGCCCCCAAATAAAATCGGCCTGTTTTTTTTAAATCTTCTCATCAACTTAATGACATAATTTTAGGTCGTTTCAAGTGAAATACAATTTTAACACTCTCCGCACTTTTCAAGGTGATTGTATGTTTACCAATTGGTTTGTTGAAACTTTTCTTCCTTTTGTTGACCGTTTTTTGGACTTTTCTCGCTAACTATTCTGCCAAATTTGATTTCAAAAGTTTAATCGAAACAACAGTTGTTGAAAACCTACGTTTCTATGCCAATTCTCAAGTTGTGTTCATGGTTAGGACTTTTAAAAAAAACTCTACTGCATAAATGGCTACGCCCAGTTGTTTTTTACATTAAAAGTTATGGCCCTTGGAATAGTCCAATTCTTGATTGCTGTCGGTTTTGTGATTCTTAATGACTTTTATCAAAAACTAACATCTCAACTCTGTTTTTTTTTTGAGTTCAAGGGAGTTACCGGGTACCAAAAAACTCCCCTGCATTAGCAGCCATTTACTAATTGTTTTTCACACAAAAAAATATCGCCCTCGGAAAATTCTAATTTATGATTTTTGGACCGTTTTTTAATTCTTTTGAATATTCTCGAAAACTTCCCTGTCAGATCTGAGAAGTTCGGTTCAAATAAAAGAAGAGGTTTTCGGTAGTTCATTTTGTTAGGCAACCACGTCCCAATTTTTCCGACTCCCAATTTTATGGCCCTCGGGACTTTTGATTTTTTGACCTTTTTTTTCAAAGTTTTGTGTTTATTTTTTTATCGAAAAGTATTCTCTCAAGTCTGACATTTTGAGTTTAATCCTCCGCCCTGTTCTTTGCACAAATACGTATGGTTCTTTGAAAAGATATTTTTGTGTTGACCGTTTGTTTATACTTTTCTCCGTTTTGTTGACCGTTTTTTTGGACTTTTCTCGCTAACTATTCTGCCAAATTTGATATCAAAAGTTTAACCAAAACAACAGGTTCTTGAAAACCTACGTTTATGTGTGGCCATACACAGTTTGTTTTAAAAAGTTATGGCCTTTAAACAAGTCGAAGTTTTGAAACTTAGACAGTTTTTTGGAGTTTTTTGCCTTACGCGAAAATCACTGTGCCAATTTTCAGGCTGTGTTTAGTAGAGATATCCGATTTCGGGATTTTTTTTTGCGCTAGTGACTAAAAGTTGCTATTTGTCGAAACAACTTATGAATTTTAGAAAATCTTGCGACCGCATTTATTAACTTGTGACCGATTTTTCTAGATTTTTTTGAATTTTCCTAACAATTACCCAACCAAATCTGAGATGAATACAGAAGCGGCGACTCCTTAATTTCTTGTAAGAGGATTGTTATATCCATGAGAAAATTGATTATCTCAAAACTTGTAGAGAAACTACTAATTGTTTGGGCAAAGTTCAATTTTGAAATCACATTTTTCGTGCCGCATGAGTAGAGAAATTTCATTTTGGATAAAACACGTACCTCCAGCTTTAGCTGGGACCCTAGTTTTTTATCAAGACTAAAAAAATTTTGGTTCAACTCGTTTTTATTAAAATTTATTTTTTTTCGACTTTTTTGTGTTTGTGTTGTATAGCAAGTGGTGCAAAGCTCCGCTTCGCCTTCGCAATTCAAATGTCTTGGCTAATCTAGAATTCTTTTTCAAGAAGAACACTTGTTATGAAATTATTTGAGAGCGGGGTTTTAATTTTTTAAAAACTCTTGGGAAAATTCTATCACTTTTTGTAAAAAAAAAGTTCACTTTTGCAAAATTTTTCATACCAATCTTCAAAAAGTAGCCATGGAAATAACGCCAACAAATTTCGTTGACTGCATACTCCGCTGGTCTCTTTAAGCTGTAACACTCTCTCTGGAACCTTCAAAAATCTGTGGTATGGAATATTTGAAATATAATTACTAGATCTGAGATTTTTATTTCAATGAACAGAGAGTACCTGGAAAGCTCCTCACTATAAAAGACTACGATCCCCTATAAAAGACTGCGCTTCTCACTACTTTTCTACCCTTGAACTATGGTCCTCGGAATAGTGAAATTTGTATTTTTTAAAACCGTTTTTTGATTTTTCTCGAAAAATAACCTTTCAAATCTGAACTGGTGGGTTTGATGGAGATAACGAGTAGTGAGAAGCTACCTTGAATTAATGGCCACTCTGAATTTTTTTTACACAAAAAATTATTTTGCCAATTCTCAGGTTTAGTGTGCAATAGAAAGACCCGATGTGAGAATCTTCTCTACTTTACCGGACACGGTCTGAAAGTCAAGTTTTTGAACTTTGACCGTTTGTAAGAAACTGAATTTTCTTAAAAAATACACTATCAAATCTGAGATAAAAAGTTCAATTGAAAGAAGCAATAGTGGGAGTTTTTCATACAGAAGTGACTTTTTAAGTTTTTCTGTACAAGAAAATTATGTCTTTGGAAAAATTCCAAAGTCTTAAAATTGCACTCATTTTATTTATTTTAGAAAAGAAACAAATAAGGTTTTGGGCACAGTCCGTTTTTTAAACTTCCCATTTTGCACCAAATCAGTATAATTTGTTCAAAAAACATCAAATATGTACATTTAGCTTTAGAACTGGGCCCTAGGTGTTCTTCATCGAGTTGTACGAAAATTTTGATTCACCAACTTTTCAATTTTTTTTTTTCATTTTTAACCAGTTTTCATGATTTCGTTGTACCGAAAGTGGTGCGAAACTTTGATTTGCCTCTGTGTAGGTTAAAAAATTGTTATTTCCCGAGTATAATTTTTGGCCCTATTTTGAAGTCGTACAAACGCTTTCTGAAACCATTTTTCTTCCCTTTTTCCACTCAATTGAAATTTATGAGTCTTCTTTGATGTTTTTGCTGCCACTTTCCAGTTACTATTGTGAAGGGTGGGTATTATCTACAAATTTTGTCGACCTCAAAAAATCTCTCAGAGTTTTGAAAAAATACAATGTTAAAGCGCTCTCAATCTTGATTCTGATTGCAGAAAGTTTTGACGATTTTCAAAACATTTGCGAGCGAAGTGCAAAGAACTTTGTTCGGTCCCAAAACTCTTACACTGTTTAATTCTGTTTTAACATATTTTATTTTTTCATATTAAATTTAACTTTAACCCAATCGCATACCAAGAAATAGCATAAAACAAATTTATAGATTGTTTGAGAAAATAATAAAAAGAACAAAGCTACATTTGATAATCATGCATGCAAATTTTTGCTTATGTACGTATGTAGCTTATTTAAACACGTAACAATTTAGCGTTTTTAAGTTTATTTTCTTACATTCTTTACCTATCATGCTGAATTAATTAAAGTTAAGCTTAGCATTTTTCTGTTTTGTTTTGCAGCTGATATATTCTATCACGAATAAGTTTTTTTATAATAATGCATGCGTTTTATATCCCACGCACTTTTTATCAGCCAATTAAAATCATAACGCACATGCTGTTTTTTCTTAGCAACACATGCCAGTATTATTTTATGCGTTTTTAATCAGCCGATAAAAGCCATAACATTTAAGCTGTTTTTTGATAATAACGCATGCAACTTTAGTTTTACGCATTTTTCATTAAAAAATAAACTCATCGCCGCAAAAAATCTTTCATTGTCTGATTTTTGAATAAAATTCCTCAAAATCTTGTCATTTGCTGCTTTTACTTCATTATCAGTTGGAATTTGCTGTTACAGTGGTGAGTGAAATTCTGGATATCTATTGTATCTCAACTTAAAGGATGGAAAAAAAAAGATGCGAAAACAGGTAGTTACAGACTTGGAAATTCGTTATTTTGAAATTCATTCAAAATTTGTGTCGCCAGAGTGAGCTGATGGACTGAAAAGTCCAAAAATTGCCAAAAAACTGAAACGGTGAAATTTGTGAGCTTGTTGTTTTATACTTTTACTATACCTCATTTAGTCAAATTATGCAACAAACATTTATTAAACCCTTTTGATGATGTCGTTTAGTGAAAATGTGGCTGATTCAACTATAAGCTCATTTTGGCGGCACAAATATTGAACGATTTTGTAAAATAACGAACCAAAAATCAAATTTGAGAATTTTTTGTGTTTTCTCATTTTTTTGAAAAAGTTTTCCCTAATAAAATTAATGCTATGCACTTCAAAAGTGTTAAGGCTCATAATTTTTTGAGACCAAAATGAGCAAACACAATTCCCCATCTTCTGGTATGTTCTTAAGCTCAGATGATTTTCAAAATTAAATTTTTCTCCGCCGTATTTGCAACAGAAAAATCGCAAACCGAAATCAACTCTATAGTAATCGGCGCATCAATTTCAGTTGTAATATCAGTTTCGCTTTTTTGATAAGCATGAAAAAAAAATGCAATTTAAAGTCTTTATCAACAAAATATTTCTGAACAATGCCTCATCAAAATAAGTTGTTTTAGATTGTTTTTCTCAAAAGTTCAAAACATGGCTAGCAAATGCCTTTAAAACGAAAAAAAAAATAGAAAAGCCAAAAAGACGAGTCTTCGCATAAATCTTAAGATGTGATCAGAAAGCTTTGAATGCTGAGTAAATTTAAGTTTGAATGTAGAACCAACACAAAATCTAAAAAACATTTTGAATCTACGTATCAATTGGTATGAAAGTAATTTCATATAGCCATTGAACAATCACGTATGAATCAGTCTTTTAAAAACGCATGAAAGATTGAGTTTTTGCATTTTACATGTGTCGCTATTTGGCACCTGTAATTCTGTTTCTGTTTGTCTTAATCGTTCACGTTGAATAAGTATAAGCGAAGCTTGGCGTTTTTATAATTTTCATGTAGACGATAAGAAATGTTACTTGTAAGTTTTTTTTTATTTATGATTGTAAGTTTTAGTTTTTGCACTTTTCATCTCTCGCCATATCGCGCCTCTAACTCTGTTTCTGTCTGTCTTAATTTCTCACGTTAAATAAGTATAAGCGAACTTTGGCGATTTTCTATTTTTCAGGTAGACGATAAGAAACGTTACTTGTAAACTTCTTTTATTATGGTTGTAATTTTTAGTTTTTGTACTTTTCATCTCTCGCCATATCGCGCCTGTGACTTTGTTTCTGTCTGTCTTAATTTCTCACGCTTGTCACTTTAAAAAAGTATCTGCGAAGTTGGCCGTTTTTCTATTTAAATGTAGATGATAAGAAACATTACTTGTATGTTTTTTTGTTAATTTTTGTAAGTTTTATTTTTTATAGTTTTCATCTGTCGCCATATTGCGCCGGTAAATCTCTTTCTATCTGTCTTAATTTCTCGCGTTAAATAAGTACAAGCGAACTTTGGCGATTTTCTATTTTTCAGGTAGACGATAAGAAACGTTACTTGTAAACTTCTTCTTTTATTATGGTTGTAATTTTTAGTTTTTGTACTTTTCATCTCTCGCCATATCGCGCCTGTGACTTTGTTTCTGTCTCTCTTAGTTTCTCACGTTGAATAAGTAAAAGCGAAGCTTGGCGTTTTTCTATTTTTTCATGTAGACGATAAGAATCGTTACTTGTAAGTTTTTTTAAATTATGGTTGTAATTTTTAGTTTTTGTACTTTTCATCTCTCGCCATATCGCGCCTGTGACTCTGTTTCTGTCTTTCTTAATTTCTCACGTTAAATAAGTATAAGCGAAGTTTGGCGATTTTCTTTTTTTCATGTAGATGATAAGAAAGGTTACTTGTAAGTTTTTTTCTTAATGATTTTAAGTTTTAATTTTTGCACTTTTCATCTCTCGCCATATCGCGCCTATAACTCTGTTTCTGTCTTTCTTAATTTCTCACACTTCTCACTTTAAAAAAAAATCGGCGCGTTGGGCGTTTTTCGATTTAAATGTAGACAATAAGAAACATTACTTGTTTTATTATTAATGTTTGTAAGTTTTAGTTTTGCAGTTTTCATCTGTCGCCATATTGCTTCGGTAAATCTCTTTCTATCTGTTTTAAATTGCCACGTTAAAAAAGTATAAGCAAAGCGTGGCTTTTTTCTATTTTTCATGTAGACGATAAGAAATGTTAATTGTAAATTTTGTTTGCATTACTGATTGTAGGCTTTAGTTTTTGCGCTTTTCATCTCTCGCCATATCGCGCGTGTAACTCTGTTTCTGTCTGTCTTATTTTTCATGTTAGATAAGTATAAGCGAAGTTGGCGTTTTTCTACTCTTCATATAGACGACAAGAAACGCTACTTGTAGCTTTTTTAAAATGATTGTAGGTTTTAATTTTTTGCGCTTTTCATCTCTCGCCACATCGCGCCTGTAACTCTCTTTCTGTCTGTCTTACTTTCTCACGTTAAATAAGTATAAGCGAAGCTTGGCGTTTTTCTACTTTTCATTCAGACGACAAGAAACGTTACTTGTAATTTTTTTAAATGATTGTAAGTTTCAATTTTTTGCAATTTTCATCTCTCGCCATATCGCGCCTGTAACTCTGTTTCTGTCTGTCATAATTTCTCACGTTAAATAAGTATCAGCGAAGCTTGGCGTTTTTCTACTTTTCATGTAGACGACAAGAAACGTTACTTGTAAGTGTTTTTTTTAATGATTGAAAGTTTTTATTTTTTTTGCACTTTTCATCTCTCGCCATATCGCGCCTGTACCTCTGTTTCTGTCTGTCTTAATTTCTCACTTTGAATAAGTATGAGTGAAGCTGGGCATTTTTCTACTTTTCATGCAGACGACAAGAAACGTTACTTGTAACTTTTAAAAAATGATTTTGTTTTTTTTTTGCAATTTTCATCTCTCGCCATATCGCACCTGTAACTCTATTTCTGTCTGTCTTAATTTCTCACGTTAGATAAGTATCAGCGAAGTTGGGCGTTCTTATATCTAAATGTATACAATAAGAATCATTACTTGTAAGTTTTTTCATTAATGTTTGCAAGTTTTAGTTTTTGCACTTTTCATCTCTCGCCATATCGCACCTCTAACTCTGTTTCAATTGGTCTTAATTTCTCACTTTGAATAAGTATCAGCGAAGCTTGGCGTTTTTCTACTTTTCGTGCAGACGACAAGAAACGTTACTTGTAAGTGTTTTTTTTAATGATTGAAAGTTTTTATTTTTTTGCACTTTCCATTTCTCGCCATATCGCGCCTGTACCTCTGTTTCTGTCTGTCTTAATTTCTCACTTTGAATAGGTATAAGTGAAGCTTGGCGTTTTTCTACTTTTCATGCAGACGACAAGAAACGTTACTTGTAACGTTTTAAAAATGATTGTAATTTTTTTTTATTTTTGCAATTTTCATCTCTCTCCATATCGCACCTGTAACTCTGTTTCTGTCTGTCCTAATTTCTCACGTTAGATAAGTATCTTCGAAGTTGGGCGTTTTTCTATCTAAATGTATACAATAAGAATCATTACTTGTAAGTTTTTTCATTAATGTTTGCAAGTTTTAGTTTTTGCACTTTTCATCTCTCGCCATATCGCACCTCTAACTCTGTTTCTGTCTGTCTTATATTCTCACTTTGAATAAGTATAAGCGAAGCTTGGCGTTTTTCTACTTTTCATGCAGACGACAAGAAACGTTACTTGTAACTTTTTGAAAATGATTTTAATTTTTTTTTATTTTTGCAATTTTCATCTCTCTCCATATCGCACCTGTAACTCTGTTTCTGTCTGTCCTAATTTCTCACGTTAGATAAGTATCTTCGAAGTTGGGCGTTTTTCTATCTAAATGTATACAATAAGAATCATTACTTGTAAGTTTTTTCATTAATGTTTGCAAGTTTTAGTTTTTGCACTTTTCATCTCTCGCCATATCGCACCTCTAACTCTGTTTCTGTCTGTCTTATATTCTCACTTTGAATAAGTATAAGCGAAGCTTGGCGTTTTTCTACTTTTCATGCAGACGACAAGAAACGTTACGTGTAACTTTTTGAAAATGATTTTAATTTTTTTTATTTTTGCAATTTTTATCTCTCGCCGTATCGCGCCTATAACTCTGTTTCTGTCTGTCTTAATTTCTCTAGCACTTTGTCTGCAACCTTCAAAAAATCGGTGGTGGGAATATTTGACAGATAACTGATTTTTTTTCGTTCTCTCAAAAACTAGATCTGAGATTTTTACTTCAATGAATAGAGAGTACTTGGAAAGCTCCTCACTATAAAAGGCTACGCTCCAACGTTTTTCCCCTTAAAACTATGGTCCTCGGAACACTGAAGTTTTGATTTTTTAAAACCATTTCTTGACTTTTCTTGAAAAATTACCTCTCAAATCTGAACTGGTGGGTTTGATGGAGTTTACGGTTAGTGAGAAGCTACCTTGAATTAGCGGTCAGTCTGAAATTGGTTTACACAAAAAGTTATTTTGCTTGGAAAACTATTTTTTTTTAATTTTAAAAGTTACTTATTAAATTTCATGAATTTCACCAAACAATACTCTCCTATAAATGAAATGTTCAGTTCAACCCAAAGAACAGGTTGTAGAAAACTCCTTTGTCAACTTTTTATTCAAAGTTTTGATTTTTTGACTTTTTTTTGGCTTTTCTCAAAAACTACTCTGCCAAACCTGTTTTTTTTTGGTTTCAATAAACGTAAGCGAAATTATTCTGCATAAAAAGCCACTCATAAACTCTCATACAAAAATCTATTGTCCTGGGAATTTTTTTTTTTGTTATTTTTCTGAATTTTTTGAATTTTGTCAAAAAATACTACCCATATCTGAGATGATGGGTTGAGTTTAAAAAACCGGTAGTGGGAAGCTTCTTTGCATGCGCGACTACGCTCAATTTTTTAAATAAATAAATTGCCTTCGGAAAAGTCGAAATTTTGATTTTTGAAGAAAATTTAAAAAAAAAAACTTTTTGACTTTGCTCGAGAAATACCTTGTCAAGCTTGGATATTTAAAATCAGTTTACAGGTTATGCGAAACTCTTCTTCATAAACGACTACGCGCCATTTCTTCAAAACAAAAAGTTTTGATTCTCGGAAACCTCATTTATTTGATTTGTTGACCGTTTTTGGAGTTTATCGATAACCATTCTGCCAAATCTGATATTATAGGTTTAATCGACACAAAACATTGTTGGAAGCTTACATTTGTTATTTAGAACGCCCAGTTTTCTTAACACATGTCATGGCCTTCAAACAAATGAAAGTTTTGAAACTTTGACTGTTTGTTTTTGAAATTTTGTGACTTCACTCAAAAGTATTGTGCCAACTCTCAGGTTAAGTGTTTAATCGAGAAACCCGATGTGGTAACCTTCTCTACTTTACCGTACACGGTCTGAAAATCAAGTTTTTAAAGTTTGACCGTTTGTAAGAAACTGAGTTTTCTTAAAAATTACACTATCAGAAATGAGATAAAAAGTTAAATCGAAAGAAGCAGTAGCGCGAGTTTTTCATACAAGAGCGAAATTTTATTTTTTTTTTGTAAAAGAAATATTATGTTTTTGAAAAAATTCATCTTGAACTCATCTTATTTAATTTAGAAAAAAAACAACTAAGATTTTGGGCATAGTCCGTTTTTTAAACTTCCTATTTGGCACTGCATTAAAATAACAATTTCAAAAAGCATCAATTACGTACATACAGCTTTAAGGCTGGGCCCTAGGTGTCCTTCATCGAGATTTACGAAAATATTGAATCACCATTTTTTTTAACTTTTTTTCTAATTTAACCAGTTTTCATAATTTCGTTTTGTGAAATTTCGCTTCGCCTCTGTGTAAATTAAAAATTGTTATTTCCCGAGGCTTGTTTTTTGCCCTTTTTTGAAGTCGTACAAGCGCTTTCTCGAATCAATTTTTTTTCTCTTTTTTTTACTCCATTGAAATTTATGAGTTTTTGTTGTCTTTCCTGCCACTTTCCAAGCAACTATGGTGAAGGGTGAGTATCATCTACAAGTATTGGTGACCTCAAAAACGCTCTTAGAGTTTAATGTTAAAGCGCCTTCAATCTTGATTCTGATTGCAGAAAGTTTTAAAGATTTTTTAAAAAAATTGTGAGCGAGGTGCGAAGAACTTTGTTCGGTTCTAAAACTCAAACACCTGTTTAATTCTGTTACAGCATTAACATATTTTAAATAATTTTTTCATAATAAATCTAACTCTAACTCAGTCTCATGCTAAAAAATAGTATAAAACAAGTTTATAGATTGTTTAAGAAAATGGTAAAAAAACGAAGCTATATTTGATAATCATGCATGCAAAATTTGGCTTATGTACGTATATAGCTTAGTCAAACACGTCACAATTTAGCGTTTTCAGGTTTATTTTTTTCATTCTTTAATTGTCATGCTAAATTAGTAAAATTTAAGCTCAGCATTTTTCTGTTTTCTTTTGCAGCTGATATAATCTATCACGAATAAGTTTTTTTTTATAATAATGCATGCAAGTTTTATCCCACGCACTTTATTTCAGCCAATTAAAATCTTAACGCACATGCTGTTCTTTCTTAGCAACACATGCAAGTATTTATTTATGCGTTTTTCATCAGCCGATAAAAACCATCACATTTGAGCTGTTTTTTGATAATAACGCATGCAACTTTAATTTTATGCATTTTCGTCTAAAAATAAATTCATCACCGCAAAAAAAGCTTCCATTGTCTGATTATTGAACAAAAATCTTCAAAGTCTTGTCATTTGCTGCTTTTACTTCATTATCAGTTGGAATTTGCTGTTACACTAGTGAGTAAAATTCTCGATAGCTATTGCATCTCAGCTTAAAGGATGTAAGAAAAAGATGCAAAAACAGTTAGTTACAGATTTGGAAATTCATTCAAATTTTTTGTCACCTGAATGAACTGATGGACTGAAAAATCCAAAAACTGCCAAAAAGCTGAAACGGTGAAATTTGTAAGCTTGTTGAATTATACTTTTACTTTATCTCATTTATCAAATTATGCAAAAAACACTAATTAAACCCTCTTGATGATGCCGCTTATTAAAATTGTGGCTGATTCAAATATGAGCTCATTCTGGCGGCACAAGTTTTGAATAGTTTTGTAAATTAGCGAACCAAAAAACAAATTTGAGATTTTTTTGTTTTTTTTTCTCATTTTTTGAAAACGTTTTGCCTCATAAAAGTAATGCTATGCAATTCAATAGTTTCGAGGCTGCTAATTTTTTTAAGACCAAAATAACCAAACACAATTCTTCATGTTCTGCTACGCTCTTGAGTTCGGATAATTTTCAAAAAAATTTTTTTCTCCCTATTTTTCTCCCTAAAATCAACCTATAGTAATGGGCGCATCAGTTTCACTAATATGACAAAAAATGTAATATCAGTTTTACTTTTTTGATAAGCATGAAAATAAAAAAACGTGCAATTTAAAGTCTTAATCAACAAAAAAATTTCGAACAACGCCTCATCAAAGTAAAGTGTTTTTGGTTGTTTTTCTAAAAAGTTCAAAACAAGGTTAGCAAATGCCCTGAACACGAGTAAAAATATAAATCAGCCTAAAAGATTGGTCTTCGCATAAATTATAAGATCTCATCAGAAAAATTTGAACGCTGATTAAAATTTAACTTCGATTGTAGAACCAACACAAAATCTTAAGAAAATTTTGAATCCACGTATCTATTGGTATGAAAGTAAATTCAAATAGCCATTTAACAATCACTTATGAATCATTCTTTAAAAAAATGCATGTAATATTGAGTTTTTGCCTCTGTCATATGTTGACATATCGTGCCTGTAACTCAGTTTTTATCTGTTTTTAATTGTCACGAAATCAAAGCTTGGCATTTTTCATTTTATTTTTGATGAAGACAAGAAAAAACATTACTTGTAAGTTTTTTTAAATAATGTTTGTAAATTTTAATTTTTACCGTTTTCATCTGTCGCCATATCGCGCCTGTAACTCTGTTTCTGTCTGTCTTAATTTCTCACGTTAAATAAGTATAAGCGAAGCTTAGCGTTTTTCTTTTTTTCATGCAGACGATAAGAAACGTTACTTGTAATTCTTTATATTTATGATTGTAATTTTAGTTTTTGGACTTTTCATCTCTCGCCATATTGTGCCTGCAGCTTTGTTCTTGTTTGTCTTAATTTCTCACATTAATTAAGTATAAGCGAGGCTTGGCGTTTTTCTATTTTTCAAGTAGACGATAAGAAACGCTGCTTGTAAGTTTTTTTTTATGATTAGAAGTTTTAGTTTTTGCCTTTTTCATCTCTCGCCATATCGCGCCTGTATCTCTGTTTCTGTCTGTCTTAATTTCTCACGTTAAATAAGTATAAGCAAGGCTTGGCGTTTTTCTATTTTTCATGTAGACGATAAGAAACGCTACTTGAAAGTTTTTGTTCAGGTTTATCAGTTTTAGTTTTTACCTTTTTCATCTCTCGCTATATCGCGTCCGTAATTCTGTTTCTCTCTGTCTTAATTTCTCAAGTTAAATAAGTATAAGCGAAGCTTGGCGGTTTTCTAATTTTCAGGTAGGCGATAAGAAACGTTACTTGTATTTTTATATTTATGATTGTAAGTTTAGTTTTTGCACTTTTCATCTCTCGCCATATCGCGCCTGTAACTCTGTTTCTGTCTTTCTTAATTTCTCACGTTAAATAAGTATAAGCGAGGCTTGGCGTTTTTCTATTTTTCATGTAGACGATAAGAAACGCTACTTGAAAGTTTTGTTTATGATTATCAATTTTAGTTTTTACCTTTTTCATCTCTCGCTATATCGCGCCTGTAACCCTGTATCTGTCTGTCTTAATTTTTTCACGTTAAATTAGTATAATTGAAGCTGGCGTTTTTCTATTTTTCAGGTAGGCGATAAGAAACGTTACTTGTATTTTTATATTTATGATTGTAAGTTTTAGTTTTTGCACTTTTCATATCTCGCCATATCGCGCCTCTAACTCTGTTTCTGTCTGTCTTAATTTCTCACGTTAAATAAGTATAAGCAAGGCTTGGCGTTTTTCTATTTTTCATGTAGACGATAAGAAACGCTACTTGAAAGTTTTTGTTCAGGTTTATCAGTTTTAGTTTTTACCTTTTTCATCTCTCGCTATATCGCGTCCGTAATTCTGTTTCTCTCTGTCTTAATTTCTCACGTTAAATAAGTATAAGCGAAGCTTGGCGGTTTTCTAATTTTCAGGTAGGCGATAAGAAACGTTACTTGTATTTTTATATTTATGATTGTAAGTTTTAGTTTTTGCACTTTTCATCTCTCGCTATATCGCACCTGTAATTCTGTTTCTCTTTGTCTTAATTTCTCACGTTAAATAAGTATAAGCGAGGCTTGGCGTTTTTCTATTTTTCATGTAGACGATAAGAAACGCTACTTGAAAGTTTTTGTTTATGATTATCAGTTTCAGTTTTTACCTTTTTCATCTCTCGCTAAAAGTAAAAGCTTGGCGTTTTTTATAAGCGAAGCTTCGCCATATCGCGCCTGTAACCCTGTTTCTGTATGTCTTAATTTTTCACGTTAAATAAGTATAAGTGAAGCTGGCGTTTTTCTATTTTTCAGGTAGGCGATAAGAAACGTTACTTGTATTTTTTTATGATTGTAAGTTTTAGTTTTTGCACTTTTCATCTCTCGCCATATCGCGCCTGTAACTCTGTTTCTGTCTGTCTTAATTTCTCACGTTAAAAAAGTATCAGCGAAGCTTGGCGTTTTTCTATTTTTCATGTGGACGATAAGAAACGCTACTTGTAATTTATTTTATGTTTATTTTTAAGTTTTAGTTTTTTGCCTTTTTCATCTCTCGCTATATCGCACCTGTAACTCTGTTTCTCTCTGTCTTAATTTTTCACGTTAAATAAGTATAAGCGAAGCTTGGCGTTTTTCTAATTTTCAGGTAAGCGATAAGAAACGTTACTTGTATTTTTATATTTTCGATTGTAAGTTTTAGTTTTTGCACTTTTCATCTCTCGCCATATCGCGCCTGTAACTCTGTTTCTGTCTGTCGTAATTTCTCAAGATAAACAAGTATAAGCGAAGCTTGTCGTTTTTATATTTTTCATGTGGACGATAAGAAACGTTACTTGTAATTCTTTATTTTTATGATTGTAATTTTAGTTCTTGGACTTTGCATCTCTCGTCATATCGCGCCTGCAGCTCTGTTTCTGTTTGTTTCATTTTCTCACGTTAATTAAGTATAAGCGAAGCTTGGCGTTTTTCTATTTTTGAGGTAGGCGATAAGAAACGTTACTTGTATTTTTTATGGTAAGTTTCAGTTTTTGCACTTTTCATCTCTCGCCATATCGCGCCTGCAACTCTGTTTCTGTCTGTCTTAATTTCTCATGTTAAATAAGTATAAGCGAAGCTTGGCGTTTTTCTATTTTTCAGGTAAGCGATAAGAAACGTTACTTGTATTTTTTATGGTAAGTTTTAGTTTTTGCACTTTTCATCTCTCGCCATATCGCGCCTGTAACTATGTTTCTGTCTGCCTTAATTTCTCACGTTTAATTAGTATAAGCGAAGCTTGGCGTTTTTCTATTTTTCAGGTAGGCGATAAGAAACGTTACTTGTATTTTTTTTAATTGTAAGTTTCAGTTTTTGCAATTTTCATCTCTCGCCATATCGCGCCTGTAACTCTGTTTCTGTCTGTCTTAATTTCTCATGTTAAATAAGTATAAGCGAAGCTTGGCGTTTTCCTATTTTTCATGTAGACTTTAAGAAACGTTACTTAAAATTTTTTTTTTGTTTATGATTGTAAGTTTTAGTTTTTGCACTTTTCATCTCTCGCCA
>NC_087069.1:4986834-5185697 GCF_963678635.1 Symsagittifera roscoffensis
CGCAGAAAACCCAAATATTTTTTTTTCGTTAAACGCGCGTTCTAAACGATTAAAAGCACATTTGTATTGTCTCGTCGCTGGCGTTCCGCCGAACACCGGGCTGCTGTCATATTGTTTCTCTTATACACAATAATTTCCGGCATATGAATCAACGTTGATTCCCGCTTACTTGTGAACTCAATGGTCACATCGCCCATGATAACTCGTTTTTTAGCCATATGCGACGGTAAACTTTCCCCATATACTCGAGTTATTTTTTTTAGCTTATTTTTGCTCCCAGTTTTTTTTGCAAATACGCATACTTGAAATCAAAACTCAAACACCAAATTGAGTCATTAGTTCTTTCACTAAACGCTAATGCTATGTTTTTGGACAGCTTTTTGATTTTCAGAATCTGTAATTTGTTGCGATAAATTTGCTTGCCAGTTGCTTCTTAACTTATTGTATTTTTCATTGTATTGCCCGTTTTTGCGGTCGATGTTTTTGCAGAAAAAAAACGGTGTGTATACTATTACTGAGGTGTAAGTATGCACATCGGAACAGTTCCTCAGCCTCAAAAAATGAATAGGTGTTTTCCTTTCACAGTTACTTACGATTGAAGAAAATCCCTATGGCAAGCTACTTTTGTTTCGTATAAATCTCTGAGAGGGTGAATTTCTTGAACTTTGCGTTTTATTGGTGAAATTTGGGGTGCCCCATTTTTTTTTCGTTATATCATTCAGCTAAACTTTTCATTTCTCTTGAGCCTTCATGGGAGAATATTGTTTCCCAATATGTTTTATATGGCTACCTTCCGCGGAGAAAAATTCTCTTTAGAATATACATCAATCCGTCTGAGTTTTTTTTTCCTGAAAAATCGGCATCATTGGCGTCACTTTAAAATACATAAAGGAGTTTAAATGGCTTGGATGTGAATGTGAAAGATTACTTTTTTTTTAATATTCTACAGATTCATAGTTTTCTGAGATAACAGCGAATCTGGGCTCGCGCAAAGTGTTTGACAGTTTTTTTCTCAGCTATTTTCCCCCAGATTCACCTTCTCCAGTTCTTTGACGGTTCGACACCATACAATTCGAATCGTGAATTCCTTGAACTCTTCACTGCTACATTTCTCCCCAAACTTGCGAGTAACTTTCGGCCAATTTCTGAAACTTATTTTCATCCGTAGGAATAACTGTCCGAACTTTTTAAGGCTTTGCAAACTTAACC
Source organism: Symsagittifera roscoffensis (assembly GCF_963678635.1). NCBI lineage: Eukaryota > Metazoa > Xenacoelomorpha > Acoela > Convolutidae > Symsagittifera > Symsagittifera roscoffensis. The sequence continues at coordinate 4,988,044 of NC_087069.1, forward strand.
CTTAAACTTCAACTATCGCATAATGTTTCTATTTCTAAACTGTTTCAGTTTTAGGTTTTCCTCACAATTGTGACCTTTAACCTGAATCTATAGCCTCCAACCCAATTAACAGGTTCACATTTCACTAAGTGGAGTTTGATGCTTGCTAATGAGTCGTAGACGTACCGATGCTTTCCCGCATAATTTTGACACTCTACTGTTCTTCAGCTCACCTCTTTCTCTATCTCCATCTCAAATTGTAACGCATTTTTTGGTGAAAATGCCCCCATGCACAGTTGTTTTTAGGTCCTCTTTGTCCATATTTCACTTAAATACATATATCACGCTTGGTTCAAAAATTGGCCTCGAACTGTTTTGGCCGAAAAACAAAAAAACAACAAGAAATAAAGGATTGCTTTTACCACAGGACCAACAATCTGTCTTTTAAGGAAAAATATACTGATTGTTTTTTCATCGTTTGTCACGATTAAGTCGTCTCAGTTTCTTTATGAACAATGAATTACGCTTCTACACGAAACAATTTTGCTTACGTTTAGGTAACAAAAACTTTCCCCGTTTGTAAGGTTAGTATCTACAATAATTTACATGTCATAAGTCATTCTGCAACTCAAACTTAAATGCCATTTCAGCCGGCATCAGCCAAAGCACATGGAATCCTTTTGCAAAACTAACTTAGAAACATTGAAAAGAAAGAATTTACTGGCGGTCTTTTCCTGTTCCTAATGTATCTCTTGTTCACTTGTCCGCTACAAACTATATTATTTCGTAAATCTTATAGCCAATAATTTATTATAGAGACAGCTTGTTTTGCGAATACCATTAACAACTATGAAGAACCAACTAAAACGAATCTTTAAATCTTTAGTATATCATTTGATTTTACACAGTTTTGCACAAAAAATTCCGCACAAACATAACCTTACTTTGAACTTTTTGCTATTGAAGCCCGATATCTCATAAACAAAATTTTTTTAAACCAAACTTTTCAACTTTGCGGGGGGTTTAATAGAAATAAAAAAGCCGCATTTTATTCCAGTGGAACAATGGCCTCCAAAATGGCGCAACAACATTTTGTCTATGAGCATAAATTAGTTTACGAATCGAGCACGTAACAGTGCTTGTTTATTTTGGTTGTACAATTTTTTTACCTGAATTCATTTTTGACCTAAGAAAATGGATAACAATTGATAAAAGTTCGGCGAAGTTTTGACATTTATTGATTAGAAAAATATTTTAGAAAGAAGAATTTAAGCAAAAACAAACGACAAACCAATCTGAAATGAGAAACAATAGGAAAAATGAAAAAGAACAGAAACATAGATAAAAATATCGATGAAAAAAAATGAAAAGGTCTCTCTTCTTTGAATGTCTAGTCCTTCATTACTGAAAAAGTTTTTTAAATAAAATTATTTTTTTTCACTAGGATCAAATACTGATGAATTCTTTCTCACTTCTTGAAAATCAGTTTTTCCCTAATATTAAAGGAATCATGTTAATCGTAAGATTTATGTATTCTAAAATTTTTTTTGCCATTATGAAGTTTTTTCTTTCATCTTAGTTTTGTCAAGTTCAATACTCAATCTGTCTCTAACACTTTCCTCCGTCTTACCGTAGAAGATTTTGTATAACTTATAAAAATCTTTTTCAATTTCATCTCTAACTCGAGATCTCGTATTCGGTTTATGATCAAAACAATTTTTCACTTAAGACTCACTCACATTATGAACTTGCTCAATAACAGTTCCATGTCTTATATAAGACTTAAACGTTCTGACTTGACATAAATTATGTTTCTTTTCTGACCAAAAGCATATTATTGTTCCGACTTTCAATACAAAAGTAACGGAATATTGTGCTCGGGTGGGTTTTTTCTTCTTCAGACAAATTTCGACTTTTTAACTAGCCACTTTTGACGGAATTTTTATTATATCATTCAAAAAGTATTGTTGTCCTGAGCTTAAATTTGAAAAGATATTTCACCTGTGATCTTTTTTAGTAATATTATGAGGGTTTAAAGGTTGCCAATTTGGCCATTTTGACTAATTTGGGACAATTAACGCACGAGATAGTGCGAGCTATTAACGCGTGAGCGGAGATTTAATCCGTCTTAGAAATTGTTCCAAATTGGTTGAACGAAGCTTATTTGCCATAATTGATTCGTTACAAGCAACGAAATCTATCCTTTTGTACTTAATATGGCGTGTGGGCGATGATTTTCATTACAAAATTCAAAATTTAGAAAAACAAATTTCCTTTTATATTTCATTAAATTAGTTATTACTGCTCCATAAACCTCAAAAGTCAGTCGGAACATTCAGGGCTTCTCCTTGATACGAGCAGTTTTGTTTATCATGTCCGTTATAGCATATTATAGTCCGTAAATTGTGCTTTCAGAGGAACCTAAATTTGATAAATTTTTTATGTATTTTTTGATAGTTTCTGCTAACTCTTGTTAATTGAGCTTTGTATTTAATATTATGTTCAATATTTGCACATTTATCGGCCGCAACGTATTTAAGTAATTGTATGGCATGCATTTGATTTGTATTATTTTGAGCTAAGTGAGTATGAGTTCTGTAAAATTACTGATTCTTTCTTATAGAGTTTTTTTTCTAAATTTTACAGAATTACTGACCAGCTATGAAACATCTGGTCGTTTTTGATCACGTCTTCTATAATATGGCTCTCAAATTGGAAACATTATTGATTACTCATTAAAACTTAATAAAAATATCAAATAATTATTTCCAATGTTGCTACTTTTTGATATTTCGTTTGAGCTTGAATTTTTCAAAAAATTTTTTTTTCTTACTTCACTACATTTTTTGATTTAGTTCAAATTTTAGTGAGCAATCTAATGAAATTGTTAGCCACAATAAGTAAGAAATGGTATCAACTGTTGACCACTTTTTCGAATCAAAGTTTTTTTGAGTGGCAGAATCCGTCTAGCATTCTAATCAAATTGTCACCCACAAAAAGTATGAAATTGGCATCAAATGAGAGTTAATTGATTTCCTTATAGTTAAATATTTTCATGAAAAACTTCAAATCAGGAGACAAATTGTTCTCACAACCTTAAAATCACTTTTGCAGTCAGACTGAATTTATGCTTTTTCGTTTTTACGCCAACTAATTTTTTAAGCAAAATATTCGAATCTATTTGCTGCAAACTAACTCAAAGCAGCACCTAACTAATACAAAACTATTTGATGAATACTTGAATACAACAATGATTTCGGTTGGAAAGCGCGTTACTTTCTAGCGTTACTTTTCTAGCGTTTTTGTACGTTTTTTCCTCAAGCGTCTTATGGTACGTTTTTTTTATAGCGTTACTTTTTATAAGTCAAATAAAAATAACACTTTTTCTTCCTATAACGTTCAGGCCGATTTTTTTTCAGAAATTTGTTGTTTGTCTAGTTTTCACATCATATATGTTTTAGGTACTTGAGTAAAAAACACTATGGATCATTGTGAGTGTACCTCGTGTGGCGAAAAATATCCTAGTATTCAATTTTTCCATTGTACACATTTTGCGGAAAAACAAGAGGTTGATGGAGCTGTTGACAAGTTGTGCGAGTCCTGCATTGTTCCTCACATTAGAAAACATGCTCAAGACGTAACTGATGCCAAAGGCAACAAACCTTTAATTTGCACAGAGCATAAGATACTGAGACTCCAGTACTGCAGGACCTGCGATCTTGCTTTCTGCTCGCAGTGTGTTAGTTATCATAGTAAGCATGAATTTCAAACTCTTGCCGAAAAAGACAAAGAGTTGAAAAAAGTGATTCACGAAATTTTGACGGATTTAGAAACTGTGAAAGAAAAACCGTTGAGGTTGAAGAAAGAAGAATTATCTAAAATAGTGGAAGAAAAACGCCAAGAGATAGAAAACCTAAAGCAATTCGTTGATGCGAAATTGAACCAAATTAAGTTAAAAACCGATGAAATACTTGACAGAAAACTCGAGGGAATCATAGCAGAAGAAAATGAGTTGAATAATGATGTGGTTGATTTGGGAAATATGCAGGCAAAGTGTAGAACATTGTTGGGTATGTCTACTGCTTCACTTATAGAAACACTGCCCAAAATACGACTCGAGATTGAGACGTTGAACAAAGCCTATCAGCGCTCGATGACAAAAGAAGTTAAATTAACTATTGTCGATGTGAACTCATTGGATTACTTAATCAAGGATTCCGAGATCAATATTTTGAAAGCTGTCGAAGAACAAAGAATAACAGAAGAAACTACAGTTTTCTTAGCTCCGTCTCTGAGTGCTGATGAGGCTCTAGCTCATGAATTCCATAAAGATCCTCACGGAGGTCTCAAAATATCAAAACTAGATGTAGATTGTTATGGAACAAAGCGCCAAATCAGTTCTTCGTACACTCTTCCTGTCTCTTCAAATCTAAAAGTAAAGAGAGTGTTTCCTATGGGGTATCAAGTACTGATCAAGTTTGACACTGGTATATTGATTTTGTTTGATATCAGCCAGAAAACTTTCAGGGTTTTTGAACAGCCTGCCATTATTTCTCTGTTATGGCCGTATTGTAACTATAGTAATACTATTGCATGGTCATATTGGGACGAAGAAAGAAAGAAGATTAAATTTACTCATGACGATATGTGTGAAATTGAGTGTGAGCAGAAGCCATTTATTCGAATGAGCTGTTCTAATTCAAATCTAATGTGTTTTGTAGATGCAAACCAAAAAATCATAAGTGTTGATACCTGCATGAAAAAGGTTCAGCAAAAACCAGAAATCCAAGCCCAGCAGCACCAAGTCCAATCTATTGACTGTATATCTACTTATCATAACTATCTGTTTGTCTGGTCCGCTTCAGTCAAAGCAGTGAGTTACATTCTAAAGGACAGCGCAGGGAATTTCCGCACAATGCAAAAGATATCTTGGCTCGACAAGCCTGAAATTTTCGAAGTGAATCTAAAAGAAATACTTGGGGAGAAATCATTCGTACTAGTGCCTTCAGTGAAGCCTGAAGACTCACAGGAGGACAAATATGACTTGTTTGGTGTTTGGTTAGGACAGCTTTCCTCCAAGCTAAGATAATTTTCTGAAACACTGCTTTCATAGAAAAACCATATGATATAGCTTTAGAAGAACCATAAAAATTTAGTAGGTTATTCTTATAAAGTAAAGTATGAACGAGAGTGCAAAGGCCCCAAACAAGTATTATCACAGTGAAAGCTTTTAAAAAACTTTTTTTTAATATGATGATTGTCTAACTTTTCCTTGTAGTTGTAAATTCATTCGCAATGTATATAATTAAATGCGTTTTAACTGTTTTACAAAACATTTCATCAGATCAGATCACTTGATTTTGTACAAATGGTGAATAGAAGGCTAGAATAGATTTTCAGAGATTATTTCAAATTTTAGGCCATTTGAAGTATATTCATACATTTATAATTTTATCTGATTTATAACATTTTTGACAAGAAAATATCTTTAGAGTTTCAGAAATAGCAGACTAAAATCCTGGAGACGGAAAAAGAAAAAAATACTTAGACGCGAAATTCCAATAGACTTTTTTGCTGTTCATTTTTATTTATTCAATTTTTTGAATTTTTCTTAGTTCTATCTGATTTACAAATTTTATTTCAGGAAAACATCTTCAGGGTTTCAGAATTAGCGAATTTAAAAGCTGCGAGTGATAAACAAAAAAATATTGACGCAAAAGCCATTTTAGGCCATTTGCGATGAGTTTTTGTTTTTCAATTTTATTCATAAAGTTTTCCGATTCTCAATTTTTTTGAGAAACAAACTATTTAGAGTCTCAAAAGTTGCAAATTTACAAGCTGAAAACCGAAAAAAATATATATATAGTATACGCAAAAGATCCAATGTTTTTTTGCTGTTCAGCTATGGATATACAAAACATACCTGTTTTAAAAATCTAATGTTAGATGAGTTGCAAAAGGTGGTCTATTTTAGTGATGATCGTAGGTTGACAAAAGGTCTTTTTATCCAAGTTTTTTTGATTGTATGAATGCAAGAAAAGTTGAATAATATACTTCTATCTGTTTGCATTTCCACCATTCTGTCTGCTTTTTTCGGCCGATAGTTTCTTGCAGCTTCATAGTCCAATGCTGATTTTTTTCTACTTTTTTAGAAGTTTCAAAAAATCTTAAATAAATAATGAAATTTATTTATTTAAAGATAACTTAAAGAGGAATTGACTTGACTTGACTTTAAGTGACCCGGGTTGACGTCCATAAAAGAAAAATGCTTATCATACAATTTCATATATGATGACTATGGAAAAAAGCTTATCATACAATTTTCATACAAAATTTACAAACTGTTTTGAACGTTTTTAGAGAAATACTTCTGTTCTATTTCCATCTTTTGAATCTTTCTGCTCAATAAAAACATGATTTTAACTTTGGTTAAAAAAAATGCTTACCATAATGTTTTCCTATATCAAAATTGTACGATAAGCATTTTGCTATAGAAAAAAAAAAATCTTCAAAATTATTTTAACAATGTTTCTGGATGAATTTACATGAGTTTAAAAAATTTTTTATTGAAAGAATGCAATTTTACTCTCAAAAACATGATTTTTGTTGGTAAAAAATGCTGAAAAATGTAAAAAAATTGAAAAATGTATGATATTCATTTTTTCATAAGCAAAAACACAAAATTGAGGTAAAAACTCTCTAATCCCTTTTTTTGGTTGCTAACTTGATTTTATGCTTAAAATACATTTTGCTAAGAAAAAGTTTTGCCTACAAAAATTGACTTTTTGTGCTTATAACGTAGTCCAGGATGAATTTTTTACCCAAAAAATCCGAAAATCGCAAAAATTGTTTTTTTTTGTAAACACGATTATGATTTTATTATTTCATTAGCTAAGATAAAAATAAATTAAAAAAACAGGCCTTTTTCTCAGCTACTAAAATTTTCAAACAAAAATTATCCAGCCATATACAAAAAGTTACATTTTTGGTATATAATTTCATGTGAAAATGTAAAAACTAACGTAGGTGGTAAAATTAACCAAATGCAGTTTATCTGCGTGGTAACTGCCAGTTTCACTCTGGGTTTTCTTGTGACAAAAAGTCCAGGGGTAGTGTTTCGGATGAAACACAAAATTTCAAAACAATTTTTTCTGATATTTTCATTTATGGAAAAAAGCCTTATCATACAATTTCATAGTATGGAAAAAATGCCTATCATAATATTTCGTAGCATGGAAAAAATGCTAATCATGCCATTTTCATAGTTTTTTTTCGGTCTATGAAATAGTATGATAAATGTTTTTTTTTCATAATATGAAATAGTATGATAAGCATTTTTTGTCAATCCGGGGAATCAAGTTTCCGAAAACTTTTCGGGCTATTTATAAAGAATGGTTGTCTAGTAGTAAATAATTTGCAATCAATTTTCAAAGTATCAAAAATTAAAAACGAGAAGTCATTATATAATTGAAACTCCAAAGGGGTCGTAATTATCCAGGTTATCCTGCAAAAACTGAAAGTTTGAATTGTTGATAAATGAAAGTTTTTTTTTCAATCTGATCAAAAACTTTTTCGATTCATGTTCAACTCGGGTTGGACAACTTGGTTTCAGTTTTCTGAGAGAGTGTACTATCTCATTATTTTTTGGTTCTAATCAATTTGCAGTAAGGTTGGTAAATTTCGAACAGCAATTTGTTGCAGTATTCCTACGATTTCCTTATGAAGAGTAATTTTTAGAGCAGTTTTCAGTTATCCCAAGTGGGAGGCAGGAGCGAATTAGACAAAAAAAAGCTGCACGAGGAAATTGTGTCGATTTTTTTTACTACAATTTGTTTTCAGTTTTCCTCTCAAATGCTTTCCCCTCATCGCATCAAAAACGAATCAAAACATACATTTTCATGTAGACCAAAATAGTTTTAGTTATGCCAAATGGCGTTTGATCCAGTTTTTCATATATGGACAACTTTTTGAAAGACTTTTTTGGTTAACTTCAAAACATCAAAGCAGTAGTTTGTGTTATTTTCTAATATATAAGTTTTCTAAATTGGTTAAAAATTGTTTTTTATTAAAATGATCAAAAATCAAAAATTTCTCTCATTTTTAAAACTAAACTTACTTTGATGATGCTTTTGCCATGCACAAGATTGTATCAGATTGAAAAAATAGATGTACGAGGAATATATGCTATTGTTTTACTGTAGGAAGTAACTCTTTGAAATTTCTACTAAGTTTTCGTTGATTAAAAGTTCAGGATCAAAAATTTTTGAAAGAGCTTAGTTTTAGTAAATTTGGTCCATAGCAAATAAAGGACAGAATTATGTGGGTCGATATGTTCAACTAGTGAAAAAGGGTGAATAGATTATTTAATTAAGTCATATAATATACGGTAAGGCTTAGCACAAAAAAGTTTCCAGCAGCCTATTTTTGGCAGATAGAACAAGGTTGTTGGCCTGAAAGCCGGTAGAAAAACAATTCGGCAATGTTAATTTTGCCGTGTAGGTGAATGTCCCGGATGCAGACATTGAGGTACAGCCAGAAGTATAAGATGGTAGCTGTCACGTGGTTGATTCAATTAGTTGCTGAATAAGTTATACTTCTGTAAGAAATGATAAAATAAATTTGAGTTTGGAAGTCTTTATCGCATTACTATGGTCTTTTTAAGATTGGTTTAAGGGTTGTTTATATAATTTGTGCCTGAAAATCTTACTGAGTGCCTGAAATTATTAAATGAGATCGCTACTTCTATATCGAAATTTTATTGCACTGAATGTTAAAAGAAGGTATGAGTGAAATTCGTAATTAAACAAATGACGTCATCGTGCTGTGCACTAAAATCGTGAAACATTAGGGACAGAAAATGTGTGTTTCTATGACGGTGTCGGTGAAATACTCGTCGGTGTCTACGATGGTCAAAAATAACGTCAAGTTTGACCATTGCTGATCATAGTATGAAGACTTTGTGACTTCATGATTCTGTTAGGGTTTGCTTCTTTTGTTAGTTTTTTTGAAGAGATTTAGTAACAATTTTGAGCTTTTCTTCTATTCCATAAGGAGAGATAAGAATGAATGATTTTGAAAGCTGATCTTGACGTTGTGAAATTTTTTTTACAGGATATGTAGATATAAAAATGTAATTTTGCCACCTAAATCGTAAGATTTCTTGATGAGGCTTCATATTCATAAATTGATAGAGTATAAAGAGTTCTTCTCATGGTTTGAGTGGGAATTTGTTGAAACCTGCAAAACTTATTTCGACTGTGATCATAATTAGCTAATATGTTTTGTTATATATTTATCGGATTAGTCGACTGAGGTTAACAAAATGCATGGAGAGTGTTGAAGAAGGGGAACCAGAGTGGCTCAGAAGGCGGAAAGTGATCGAGGCTGAGGGGGGACAAAAACCGCGTCGTAAATCTCCTACCTTCTCTTTTCAGCATAGACTAAAATTAATATTGTTCCAAGAAAGAAACTTTCCCCGCACTGGAGTTTCATGGGAAATAATTGATTGCAATAGATTATATCGCTAAACAATTTAACCCATATAATCGATTTTCATGACCCATTCAACAATGAAAATGGATTATAATCGAATAATTTTAAAATCCATTTTAATCGCTTGTTTTGAAAATATAATTGATTTTTCCAGTCCACAAAACTCCAAGAAAATAGATTTTTTTCTGCCTACTACCCCACCCACTCCCCCACTATATCCCTCTTTATTTTACCCACCACTTCTATCCACCACCACCACCCCTCACTGTTTTACCCCACTGCTTTGGCGTATAAACAGTCTAGTTACCTGCAACCGCCCCTCCCCCACATACGGTGGCGGTGGCCTAAACAGCTGAGGGGGGAGGGGTAGTCGAGAGGGGTTGTTGTTAGAAATGGTGATGGACCAGTTTATGTATATCCCAGGGGTAGTGGGTGGGAGAGGGGCAGTTGGTGGGGGCGTAGTGGGCGAATTGTAATTTTTTACGATGGCGATGGTGAAAAAAATAACTGTTAAATAAAAAGTTAAAATGCCAAATTGAGCAAGTAGAGAAATTTAAATGTATAAAATCTTAAGTGAAAAATTTAGTTTATGAAACGTAATCTGTGACAACTGCACTAAAAATGAAGTAAGATAACTTACAAAACTTGCAAAATCCGGACGCCCCCTTCCTCAGGGATTCGACCCCCTGCCGACCCAAAGAATCCCCCCTTTGATAATTTAAGAAATCCATTTTTGGCCGAGCAACCCTAAAATTTTTCTAAAGGCGCCTTTGAGGCAAATAAATACTAACTTTGAGGGGGAGCGCGCGCCAAAAAACTCAATTGTTTTGTCAAAATTTTTCAAAAAGTGCCCAAAAACGGCTTTTTTGACTGTTTTTTTTTAATTTGCCTCCGGCGCTGAAAATTTTGCCCAAAATAGTGGAAAAACAGTGCTTTGGGAGAGCTCGAAAAATTAATTTGGTGGACCTAAAAAAAACGTTCGTCTAAATTTTCGAAAATTTTTTGAAAATCCACCACCCGCCCTCGAGAAAATCCCAGATCCGCCACTTCTTATGTCTATACATAATTTTTATTGGATTGTAATCGATAATAATTAATTAACGGATTTTCATTGATTTAAAAAATATTTGGATTTTAATCCATTTTACTGACTATAAAATGACAATTTAAACGATTATTATCCATGAAATTCCATTGCGGGTTGAGTATATGGTTGTTCAATCAATTGTGCACATTGTTCTTATGCGTCTTTTAAATTTTGTGTAAGGCTTTGGTGACTTGGGTGATATTGGTGTCGGTTTTCTTTGCGCTGGATTCACCACTTGTATAGAGAGTCAGAGATGTGTATTTGTTTGCCTTGCTATTTTATGTTTTTTAATTGGTTGCCCGCATTATGCGCCCATGGATTTTAACGGATTATAATGGATTACCAAGAGAAAATAATCCATTATAATCGATTAAAGATGTAGATTGCCATTATAATCGATTTTTTTCGAAAAAAAATCAATTTTAATCCAACATACTCGATTTTAATACATTGTTATTAGAACTGAAATCAAATTTTTTTGCCAAGATTATATATTATAACTGATTTTTTTTTGAATTAAAAATCCATTATAATCCATTATAATCGATTATAATCCCTTTTTTTAGAACTAAATTTGATTACTTTTGCAGAAAATCTGCCCCTCTCCCAAAGTCTACGAAAAAATGCCCCCCCGTAGTCAAGCTGTGAAGAAAGATGGCGGGAGATGAGGAGGAGGGTGTAAACAGCGAGGGGGGAGGAGGAGAAAAATTAAGAGCCAATAAGACAAAAAGTAATAAATTTTAATGTAATTTTTTTTGATGGATTATAATGAAATAAAAATTTAAAATAGATTTTTTGTAATTTTAAAGATACTGACCATATTATGATATTATAACCGATTGTGAGCCATGGGCGCTCGGTGCCGGTGCTTTGTTTTCAATTTTTGACTGCGTTTTCCCTTTTTTGCGGTTTTTGCTAAGAGGCTTTTGAGGTTGTCGTAACGTTTTGAATTTTCGGAGTTCTAGTTCTTTTATATAACCTATTAATATTGCATCTATGGAAATTTTTAATATTTGAGCTAGAATTTTTTAAAAGGCTTAATAGAGTATTCAACAAGAACATTGTTTGTCTGTTTATCTGAAAGCAAAACAAAAAAAATGTTCTTCACCTTCTCTAAACACGAAAAAACCTAGAAAATTCTATTTATCTTATAATTTAGTTAAATAAATTCAAACATAAATGGACAACCCTAAATAATCAATAGTTAAAAGCACTGTAATGTATCCATTTGTGTGTCATCAATTTTGAGTTTATACATTTAGATTGTAAATCTAAGCTAGGATTTTGGGCTAATGTTTTGCGCCTTTAAAAAAAATTTCGAGTTTTTTTTGTTCAGAAATGATTGCAGTTGATATTAGGTTTTGTCATCTAGCTCTAGTTTTTTTTTAAAAAGAGCGAACTGGAGTTGATTCGTCTTGTAATTGTTTCCAAAAACGCATTGTTTGAAATCTTAAGATTGAAGTTCGTTTTTTTATTTAAGCTTATGTCAATTCTGTAAAGTCGTAGTAAAGTCTTTGGAAAGGTCTTTCAACCTGCCTGTCGAACATAATTTGCCGGAGAAAAGTCTTTTTTAGTAATGTATCTTTTTGAATTCTAGAACTCAAGAAATACCAGTGTTTCATAAAGATGGATAGTAAAAATTCTCTATAAGAATTGGAGAACTTATCGATGGAACTTTTACTGTAGCGGCAATCGGAGCATTGGCGGAGGAAGTGAATGATAAAAGCGGATTGAAATCCGGTATGAAGTCGAAATTGAACTTCAAAAAATCATCAAGATGAAAAAACCGTGGTAAATATCAAAAGGGAATGGTGTCCAATGTTATTTGATCACTTGGAAAAGGTCAACAGAAAAACATAACGTGAATCACAAAAGAAGTTTATTCTATGACTGAAAGCAGAGGGAGAATGAAACAATTAGGTTATTTCGAGCTGAATTTAGAGCTTTAGCAGGATGCTGCGATGTATGAACATGAGAGAATTGGATTGCCAGCTGGAATTTTCAAGGACAACAGAGTCACCGGGAGAGATTTACAGATTCGCCCTAATTTGTGATCAGTGTGAGGGGGGTAGAACTCATACACGGGAAAATCGGCGAAACATGAGCTTGTGGGAATATTCTGCGGAGTAGTTCCGGAAACGAGGAGGAAGCAGAAAATAAAACGGACTGCAGGTTCGAGGAACGGTAAACACAAGGAAATGTTTACAACTGTGATGCCTTCAACTTTACATTGGAACACATTCACATATGACCAAAGCAAAACACAAAGTTGAAAAATCGGCCTCTCTAAATGGACAAAATGGGGATTGCGTGGAGGCATTAACCAGTGGACAAACCAGAGTTGGCATGGTGCAAGAAGAAAAAACACCACCATTAACCAGTGCGTATCGAGAAAAAGTTTATAGGAAAAGTCTTCTTGATTGGTAAATCAGAAAAACCAATCAATTGGGTCGTCGTCTGACTCGCCAATCAAATAGTTTGGTCAATTAGGAGGATCTGTAACGACCTCAAAAAAAGAATTCCCAGTGCCCGTTTTCAGGCAAACCTGTCGGGGGAACAAAATGAATGTGGGTGTTCACCAGTGATGAATTTTGGCTTGATTGATTTCAAATATACCGTAGGTAAAGAAAACCCATAATTGGTGCCAGGTAAAGACTAGTTGCTCACTTACAAGAACAATAGGATCAGTATGCTCGGTAAAGGCAGAAGTAACGATTGATCGGAAGAATTTGCGCCTCACGAGAAAGAATTTGTCCTTGCAGATAATCACCAGTCAAATCTGGGTCCAATTTGATGGCCCCTGAACTGAATTTCCTGCAACATAAAAGAGTAAGGGAGTCAAAGAAGAAAAGGAAAACGATGAGTAGGACCATGAAATAGACAATTGCCAAACAAATTTGGGTAAGTTTTTTTCCTACAGTATTTTTTGCAATAGGAAAAACTAGTACTGTAGAGGATCAAGCGAATTTCTTCGACAAGTTAGGACCAATCCAACAAAATCAAGCAAGGGTGCCAATATATTTTTGGGATGAGTCATATAAGGAAGTATTGCAAAAATATGGTGCTAAAACTTGCAATACTAAGTATAGTAAAATTAGAGAAATGATCGGATTAGCATTTCGTATCCCAAGTCTGAGTCACAAAAAAGAACGATGACAGTATAAAATTGGCATTAGAACAAAGTTAGGCAAACAGAGAAGTAAAAAAACCCAAATATAGACAAATTGGTGGACATGACAAGCCAGTTTATCGCGGAACTGAATGGGGGACATTTGTTATACAACTTATGATTCTACATACGTCTATCGAAAGGTATCTTTGATAGAGAAAACAAGCAAACAATTCAATTTACACTCAAATAGGGGATGTCTACCGGTGTCTACCAATTTGAAAAAAGATTCCACTGGTAAAGTACAAATTTCGAAAAAAAACACAATCACAAAAAAAATCACAGGTCTACGCTTTCAGTGATAGTATCTTGATGGCATCGAAAAAGAACCAAGATCGAGCTTGAGGCTTTCTTTGGGATAAATTTAGACCATAGAACGTAGCAAACTCTCCGAAAATTGCGAAAATACGAAAACGCAAAATCAAGATGCTATTAGTCGGGGCTCGGAATTAGCTGCTCGGGATTCGACCTACCGGTACGTAAAACAAAAGCGATTAACAAATTGAATACAGCTAAAATCAAAAGTATTTAAGTCACTAAGGAAGTCTTTCACTAGCTTGCTCAACTTTTGTCGGAACTGGAGGTCTTGATTTTACGATTAGGACCGCTACTTAGCCAAAATATTAAAGCTTCCTGCATACAGGGATACAAAATGGCGTTGTACTAATTAAAAATTTAGTAGCCAACAAAATGGGAGTATTCGGGATATGTCCTTCGGGAGTATTCGGGAGTATTCGGGCTACGACTGGCTCTGAGCAATGTCATATCAACACGGACGAAAAAGCTGGCGTCTTTATTCAATCGCATCCCAATATTTAGACGAGGCTGAACGAAAGTACTCGGCGAACAAAAATGAGCTTCTAGTCGTTGTTTGGGCCACAAATCACTACCGAAACTAAATTAACGAAAGATAGTTTACATTTGCTTCAGATCTCAATTCTTTCCAAAGGTGAAATAAAACAGTTTTGGTACGACCCACTTTTGCCTTTTGACTTTAGAGAAGAACTTCGTAGAGGGTCTAAGAGGACAATGTAAATAAATTACTTATGCAGTTTTCCATCAACAAAAAAATTGCCGCAAACCATTATCATGAAAGCTTTAGAGTGACGACAACTCAAAGGATAAATGAATAAATACATTTCCGATAAGAATAAAGAAAGAAAAGAAGAAGGAGTGCGGGGCGAGAAAATCAATGAAATTGAAATATGAAAAAAAAACAATGGTAGATAGCGTTTGTTCATGCAAAAAGGTCTCACCTTATTGAAATCAAATCACCAAAGGAGAAGCAAAAAACAATCATAGGAAATTCAAACTCCGATCTAAAAATATATGTGATAAATTGCTATGAAGAAGTAAAAATGGCATAACTTTCCTCACTTTTAACACCTGTCAAAGAAGACAACGGGACCTACATTTGAAGAAACAACAATGCAAGATTGAAATATAAATTTGAAACCTGTTCTGAAAAACTTCGCAAATCTGCCACAGTCTCAGCTCCGTTAGCGCAAGTTTGGAAATTGAATTGGTTCGCACCAAGAGAGTTATCAGAAAACAAACATCTGCAAAGAGACAGAATATTTATTTCTTTTTCTAGTAAGTTCCAAGGATCATTCTACACAGTCAAAGTAATCATCACTAAAGCGTACCAACACTGCATGCAACACTACAGCGACATCGTTTGGGAGAGATGCCTCTGGATGGAAGGAATAATGGTAGCACCCAAGGTGTTATCACAGACAATGATGAACTGGCTGCAATGCCACCACAAGCGGAAGAACAAAACTTACTCGACCTTGAAGTACATGGATGCTAAAGATGCGTCAGAACTCAGCAGCAGTTGCAGAGTAATGCCAAAATTTCCTGGAAACTGGTGAAAATCTCAAGCCTGGTAATGTAAAGGGGTTTTTAAGGAGCCGAACGAAATGGTATAATTAGACTTCTGGGGCCCAATTAATAGGGTAAGTGGATGACAAAGTATGCCCTAGTAGCGATAGAAGTGTTCCTACATAAAAGTTTCCGTCAGCGTAAAACTAATCAAATTTTGAATCAAAAAAATTCAGCAAAAAAAACATCGCGACTCACGCACAGCCTCCTAGGAACCTGCAATTTTATAATGTTACCTGGTTTTCCTCAATAAAATTCAAATCTCCTGTAGTTTCGATGGCATCGAATTAATAAGACCCACACGAAAGGATGAAAGAAGCAGAGCGTCGATTAAATATTTTGTAAAAATGTACTTGAAGGAAAAAATATCAAAAAAGGAAAAATCATTAGTGCTGTTGTTGTTGCTGAAACTAAATCGATCACCTCGCCATTTGAGGCTCACCATGGAGAGAGGCAAAAACAGAGCTGCGAACCCTTAAAAAACCATCTCTGCCACCCCTTGAATCCAAAAAACATACTTATTCAGAAACTGTTTATGTAAAGCAAGTGGACTAGACGAAAAAATTTGTTTCAAAGTGAAGGACTGAGAAAAAAGGAGATAAATTTTACTATCTCCCAAAATAAGCAAGCCCCGAAAATTTTGAAAGAACTTGATTTAGTTGGGTTGAACATCCATTTAAAGCTCCGAAAACCCCCCTGAGCAGAAGCAAAACAAGACCGAAGGCACCTAGAAAACGGAGGGCCAAGCGGGTATAAAAAATCATAATTAAAAAAAAATTTAACTAAGACGGGGCAGTTTTTTGTTTCCATCGAAACCACAGAAAGCATCAAGACCATAACTAGGTGTACCGGTACAACAGATCAGCGACTATCTGCCAGTAGGAGCGCAAGAACGGGGGCCGAAAACCGGAGAAACGAAAAATGAACCAATTAGCCTACGATTGAAAGAAAAGAAAAGCATTGAAGAACCGAGGAATCGAGCGACAGGCAGCACGAGCAAATACAATAGAAAATGAGAGAAAAAAACACTGAAAACAAAAACAGGGACAAAATAAGCAAGTTTCTTCAGATAGCCGGCCGACGGACACTAAAACGCCTGCAATAAAGTCGACTTTTCACCAAAAAGTAGCAGCCAAACTAGATGAAATTATGACTAGAAAAATTCAAAAGAAAGGATGAAAAAGACGAGGCGATGGAAAACTGAAAAACGAGGAGCATGAAAACTGTAAAAGTGATCTGATTCAGGAAAGTTTCTTCCTCAATCCCAATTTGGTTTTTTGTATCGAATGATGTTTTGACTATTTTCTTACGATTTTTTTCTTTATGTGATTTTTTTGATTGCGGGATAACAATTTCTTCGTTTTTTTCGATCCATATTGCATAAGTTTGTGGGCTCTGATTACCTTTTTTCTTCAGGCTGAACTTTTTTACGATTAATTTTTTTTCGAGTAAGAAAATTTGTTTCAATATGTAATTTCTAAATTTTCATGGTTGTTTTCAGTAATTTTCATCGACTAATAGAGTGCTTTCTGATATTTGATATCACATATAAAGCTTTAGAGTTGGGTTATTTTGCATAATGCGTTTTCTTCGGGTTAATAGGCCAATGAGACAGTTTAGAGTTTTCGGAATGTTTTCTTTTCAAGTTACGTCTATTGGGTTATCTTGGGTTTATATGGTGTTCTTCTATGGCCTGTATCAAAGTATATAGTAAGAATAAAAGTTTTTACTCTTTGATCAGAAGCTTTATTATTACCTTGTATTTTTTTTGAAATTTATCTCTAAATAGTTATGACTTTTTGTAATGGTCTGAGGCTCGTTTTCCTTTATTTTATATTTAGAACTGATAATTGCGAGGTGTATAATTCGTTAGTCTATAAAATGCAGACTCTTTAGCCAATTTTAAAAAATTTTCAGTTTATTTATGAGTTCAGCTTCATGAAAATTTATACATGATTTTTTCTTTATCATTGCTTAACCCTGTAGTTTTTTTGCAAATGTGTTTTTTTCATGCTTTCAACAAATGTTCCACATTCCACGCAGCAAGTGAAATACGTTGACGGTAATTTTTGTACGGCGTCTGCACCAAGTCTCCAAGCTACAGATCTGGTTATTGAGCTCACGTTTGTTTGTCATTGGATTCCCCATGAAAAGTTAATATTCAAGGTGGTTGTTCATGGTCTAGATTTCTTTCCTAACTTTCTAACAAGCTTATAGAGCTCTTTGTCATTGATTGAATTATTATTTTTGTGATATCATGTTAGGAAAAGATTTCTTTATGGTCGAAAAACGCATGCAATTTTTTTTTGCATTGGTTGTAAACCTTGTCATGTTTGAAGTCAGCTGTTTTTTTTTCAGTTTTAATATTTTTTTTGGAATTTTCATGTTAACTGAGTTCTTTCATGTTGATCAGGAGTTTTCCCACATTTTGCAAAGTTTCTGCAAAAACAAACGAATATAATTCTGAAAAAAATGGATTACAATCGTTTATAATGATTTTTTTTTCAAAAATGAACGATTATCTTGGCAAAAATAATCGATTTCAGTGCCAAAATTAATGGACTTTATTCGATTACAGTAGATATTAAGGGATTTTGTTTTCAAAAATAATCGATCATTATGTCAATATTATCAATTTCGTGGTCTGAATTTTCTCATCTTAAATGGGTTATTATGGACTATTTTTGTCTCGGGCATCTGTTATAACCAATTAAAATCCGTGTGGACGCTCGGTGCGGGTAATCTATTTATGTTTGTGCATGGAAGGATATCTATTTCCTGAACTCGATTTGATCGATATGATTGGTGTTCTACGTAATGTATGCGTTCCTTCTGTTGTATTGGTTATCGTAGTTTTTTATATCTTTTTATCATGTCTAATTTTTTGTATTTAATGCGAGTAATTGTATCATTCCTGCTTTTATAGTTTTTTGGCCCTAAAAGAGCTTTCTTAGAGTTTTTCTGTATTTGATTTTTAAATTTTTTAGGGGTTTTTGCATGTCTCTAGAATAAGTGCGACTCTTATAGTATAGTTTATTTGTCTATTATGCTTAGCGTTTTCAATTATTTCTGCTTCTTCAATTGTTTCGATAATTGTTTGATTAACAAAAGTCGTCGAGCGTTAAGGATCTGTTGCTATAGTTGTTTGGACTAGTATGTGTTATTGATTGACTTTTCTTATGGTTTTGGTTATCCATAGAGAATCCCGTTGACTGTGATTTTTAGTCAGTATCTAGGAGATTGCTAGCTGTCATATTATCTTTGCTGGGGAGTAGGATATTCTGAAGAAAATTTGCCTTCGATTTGATAATTGGGTAGGCTGAGAAGGGGGTACGCGTCTCTTTTTGAATTGTAAATTGTTTTGGTTCATCATTTTGAGCTACGCATTTTGATGAGCTTAAGTTTTAATTTAGGAAACGTTATTTTTTGTTACAGTTTGTAATTCCCGTTTTTTTGTTTTGCTCAAGTTTCCTAGTTGGTTTGGAATATTCTAGTTTTATATTTAGTTTCCTAAAAATTATGATGGGTTTCCTAAAAGGTTGATGTTTTTCAATTTTTGGTTTTGAAATGTTTCTTTACTCATCTGTTGCGTTTATGTCGACATTAGAAGTTCAAAATCACGCGTGTTCAATCCGTTCTGGTGTTTCAATTCCTACTGGTTACTGTCAATTTATTTCCTAGGAGTAAACGTCTTATTTCGTTTCTTAAGAAATTTTGATGTTGGCTTTTTTTCTGAGTCTAACAAATCTGAAAATTTTGTGTGAATCTTTTCCAGTCACTTTTCATTGCTGCTGGAAGAAATAAATGCTAATTTTGGGCTAAACCATCTAGGTTGGACACTTAATTTTTTAGATGTTTTTTAACTTGTCTTCTATTGGTCATTCAGGGTCTGTTTGAGAAGAAAATGTGTCTTCTATCAATTTGTCTCCTATTGTGCATTCAGGGTCTGTTTGAGAAAAAAGTTTTCTGCGCCCAATTGATATCATTATTTCTTACCGTTTTTGTTGATCAAGGCTATTTCTATCGGACTTTCAGCGGCTGGTGGATGAGTATGATTTTTTTTGATGTCTACTAGTTTAATTTTGTTTGAGATGCTATGTTAAATATATCTTTTTCTTTTGTTGATGTGGTTCAATTGGTTGAAGTTTTTAATTATTTTAGAAAAAATTGAAATATCTCAATTGGGCAACCTGGATTTTTTTCCTGTACAGAAACCTTGTAGTTCTTTTCCGTTGCTATCTCATCCTTGGTGCTTTGTGTTTCTTCTCGGAAATTTGGTTGATATTTCTGAAGTGTTTTGATTTTTTTGGTATCTCAGTATCTATTATTTAGATAACAGTTTTTAGTTCGGTTGGGTTTTAGTTGGTCGAATACTCTTGTTTTAATAAACTAATTATTTGCTTGTTTTTTTTTCTCAGCGGTATATTTACATTTGCAACGACTATTTTGTTTCGTAATATGGGGTTATAACTTTGTTTTGAATAAATTGAGTATATTTCCTGGTTTCGATTCTGTCGGTTGGAATTAAAAGGGTTGGTTTAAATTAATAATCGAAGATCAATTCTAGTTGTTTCTAATTAATTAGGATTTTTTGTTTGAAGTTTGGAGTTTAATTTGATACCAAAGTGTCTTTAGACATCGTTCTTAGGAATATATATACCCGTTATCTTTATTGAACCCACAACCTCAGATTTGGAAGCGTAGCTTTTCAGAAAAATTTAAAAAGATTAGTCAAAAAACGGTTAAAAAAATTTGACTATTCCCATGGCCATAATTCAATGTGTAAAAAATTTGAGCATGGCCGCTGATGGAGGGGTGTTTTTCAGTTCCCCGTAAAATAATACCAAAAGGAGGACCTGTTGGTTGGCGAGGGGGTCGAATCCCTGAAAGAAGGAGGCGTACCTCCTAAATCCGCTCCTGTAAGTATTCCAAATTCCACATGAGACGATCTTAGATTATAAAATCAACCTTGAACCTAAAATTGACCAAAACTATTACTAATATATGATTGATCAGTTTTATTAGTAAATATAACAGTCTTCTTATGTTTGCAAAGCGGTCTGCATATTTCCTGTCCAATTTATTTGGACTGTTTTCTATTTGGTTGAATTCATCCTCGAGTCATTTCAAACCTGCGATTGCAATAACTTAGTCGCAAAATCAGAAACTGAAAAGAAATTATTTTCAAAGTAAGTATAGAATGTCTCCTTAAGATTCTCGCAAGCGATATTTGTTTTTAAAAAGATTAACTTAATTGATCAAATCTGTGTTGACTTTTTTTTTTGTTCGCCCCAATGAGTATTCGTCTCTTGGTTATTTTCACCTTTTCTTGGTTTTTTGAGTTTTCGAAATGAAAAACAAAAAATGCTATTTTTGAATCTAATTATGGTCATTTTGGAATTGAAGAGCAGCTTTTAATTTTTAATGAATTGAATTACCCTTCCTTATATCCGTATTAAGTATCATAATTAAGTCCTTCCGCGACGACTCTTTAATCCAAAGACAAGTCGGATCAAGTTAGCTTTCTTCCAACTGCAAACTGCTCTGAAGGGTAGGGGGTGGTATGTTAATGGGGAGGGGGCTGCTATGAGGGGGGCGGGGGGGGGGTTGGTTGGATTGGTATGTTAATTTGGTCCGATAAGTCAACTATTCTCTCAAAAAAGAGGTGCTTTGAGAACTATCCTTTTTTTAAAACCTACGTATTTCATATATGTTTTGCGGTAAAACAAATTGTTTTAATTATTTGTATGAAATTATATTATTTGGGCAATAAATTGATTGCACTTATTGGCTATGAAGCCTTCTAAATGTTGCTCTAATTGGCTATGAAGGCAATCTAGTGCTGATGCTATAAGACAATGCTACATTGGAGGGTACAAAGGCAACATGGGCGGGGGATATCGTGTTGGGGGCGGGTGCTTAGAGTATTTAGTTTTCGTAAGTTGAGTAGAAAGGGTATGTCGGGAATATCCCAATTTTGTATCATTATTGTTATTATCACCTGATATTCTGCATTTACGGTGAAAAACAAT
This sequence comes from Symsagittifera roscoffensis, assembly GCF_963678635.1. NCBI lineage: Eukaryota > Metazoa > Xenacoelomorpha > Acoela > Convolutidae > Symsagittifera > Symsagittifera roscoffensis. The sequence goes on from NC_087069.1 coordinate 5,009,687, forward strand.
CGTAAAATAAGATTTTTCAACCTTTTTCCCTAATTCAAAAGTTGCACAAAAGTCGATTTGTTGTGTAAATGAGCATCATCTATTTCTTCGTCCAACTTGTAGGATGGTGATGATTCTGGTGAGTACAAACCTGCCGGCGGAGAAGTTCTCGGAGGGGTCTGGGAAGGCCAAGGAGATAGTAGCCTCCGTCTCCAAACACTTTGACATCAAACCAGAGGTTAATTTGAAATTTTCTTAAAGTCTCAGAGTGGTTATTGAGATCAGTAGCGGATTAAGAGAGAGGGGGGGGAGGAGGAATGGGACACCTTGACGGCTAAATGGTTCCCCCATTTAGTACTATCGGAGGGCATCTTTTTATGCTGATCGGTCCATGTTTTTTTTTCAAAATTGCGTTTGGCGCTAACTTATACCAACTTTAAGGGCGAAACTTACGCCAGAAAAATCCAATTTTTTTTTCTCCAAAAAATGCCTTAAGACGTCTCTTTTGCTTAAAATTTCGAAAACTTGGTAAATAATTAAGTATTTATCGTCATTTGAGAGAGCCTGGAAAATCATTTTGGTCGATTTTTAGAATAAATCGACCAAAAATTTGATCGACAACAAATTCGCCCCTAATTGAATCCAAAATTTTTTTTTGAATTCAAATTAATTTTCCAAACTCAACAACAATTTTTTTCGAAAGATTTTGACGTTATTGCTGATGAAGCAGGGTCGCAATTAAAAATCAGGGTAGCAAATTCTTCAGCAGGGTAATAATTTTTCAGTAACCTTTTTTTGATACCAAAAATGTTGTCAGTAGAGTTTTCTCAACCAATGAAATGCATTGTTATTTTCGATCTGAAAACAAAAAGACCACAAAGCAAGTTTTTAATTCATAAAGATCAATTCAACTTATTTGCGGGCATTTTTGCGGCGCGTCATAACTACCTAATTATTTCAAATTATCATTATATAACAATTTTTATACATTTTGTTGAAAAATGTTTGTTAAAGTTACTGAGGATCAAAAACCATATGATTTTTTCCAATTCAGTACGTTTTTGGCGCATTTCGAACTGTGCTTTTTGTGAATTGTCAATGGATTTCGCATTAGGCCGAAAACAAAACAAGACTGCTTTTAAATCAGGGTAAAGCCGGAAATGTTTCGACTGCACTTAGGGCCAATTGAAAAGTTTTTTTTTCAATGTTTTTTTTCTAAAGTTTTATCCCACTACATGCTATGTAAATTACCAAGGTTTTTTTAGCGTCTCGTATTGTAATAATAGGATTAAATTGCTGGCCTCAGTTCAATTTGGAACGCATTAATTCCATTTTTTTGCGTTTTATAAGTACGCAAGGTATCGCTTTTGAAGTATCCTAAATTGGCCAAACTAGCTATTTTCAAATATAGGTAACTCTACAAAAAATGATCACAAGTGAAATATCTTCATAAGTGTGAGCTAAGGTTAACAAAATCTCTCAGATTTTATTTAAAAAATTCCGTCAAAAACGCTCAGTTAACAGGTCGAAAATTGACTTAACAAAAAAAACCACACCAAGCATAAATATTCCTTGCTTTTTTCGAATACCGGAACCATAATCGCGGAATCTGCAACAATGGTTTTTTTCTTTGATCTTCTTTGCTGTTTTGGATATCACGGACAAGTAGCTAAATGAATATATTGTATTGCTCAAATCCGCTCCTAAACAGGCAACTTTGCGGAATCCGCATCAAAATTTGAAGAATCCGCAACAAAATAATACTTGTGTTTAGTAATTTTAAGTTGTCGTTGAATCAGCAACTGTGAGTGAAATCCGCAAAATGCAAGCGAAACTCGCAAATTGTAAGCGGATTCCGGAAATTGTAAGCGGAATGCTCTAACGGTTGCGGAATCCGGAACAACTGTTTATGGTCGCTCGTTCAGGAAATCGCAGTAAAACTGTTAGGCCGAGAAATTTTACGTTGCAGATATTTATACGCAAAATCCACGGAAGGTTTGTAAGTGAAATCTCTTACATTTTGAAACAAGTTGAAAGACTTCTCTCTGGAATCCAGGAACATACAGACAAAAATTAAAGTGCTTAACCTTTGCACAGTTTGACCTCGTAGTGCGTTGTGAAGAGAAATAAAAATGAGCGCGTGGAAATTTAATTAATTAGACATAATCGGCGAAAGTTGTCTCCAAAAAATCGACGAACAAAACAACGAAAAAAAACTACTGCTCGTGAAAAGAAAAATTTATTCGTTAAAAACATGGTCCGTTGAGTTACAGCACATAGTGCTGGGGTTCCACCCAGACGGAAAGTACTGGTTCCGAGACAGTGATGCCCCCATCTTCAATGTCCAAGTGGTGGCCCCCGCGGCCATGATGGAGGCGGACAAGATGGAGAAGGCCATACAGCTCATGACCAAGGCCGTCCAAGAGAACTTCCCCGATGTCAGCGAGGACAGGTGAGAGATGATGTATTAGATGGGGGGGGGGGGGGGAGTTGAGGGTTGATTAAAAGGTTGATTTAGAAAGGTATAATATATTTTTTGGAAATATATCTGTGTACTGCTACGAGTTTTTTTGTGATGCGTGTGGTTGTCGTGGATGCCGGAGCGAGGGGGGGGGGGGGGGGGGAGCTGTTCGTTACCATTGGAGGGAGAGGGGGGGGGGGGGTACTTTGGGAGAGGGTTGACGGGCTCACGGCTCACCCAACCGTTTTTGCTAGCCTCCATTTCCGGAAGCGTCCTGTATTGCAATGAAACGCCTGACTGATTAGTAAAATCTTTTGATTTGGGGCAGGCAGGATACGTTTTTCAACCTGGACTCATCAACATCATGATGGCAAAAGTAGCTAAAGACTAACACGCCGTCTCAGCTTAGCTCAATACCTTGTTCGCTCAAAAAAGCCCTCACTTACCTCGGTTGTGGATAAAAGTTTCCAGCACCTTTGCCTTAAACATAGTAGAACTCTGCACTTTATTGGTTCTGTTTATATCTTCGCTTTAAATACACAAAAATTATTATGATTAGTTTTTAAAAAATATGTTTAGAGTTCTCATCTTCTTCCGTGCCCACGATCCTTCTCAAGCTGGAATCAGTGGCCAGACGATGCTCAAGTACTACCAAGGCCTCTAAGGAACAGACACAACATGGATCCCATTGAAAATCAAACAAACGATGCAAGTGAAATCAAATAAAGTGAATAAACGTCTTACCAATTCCTGTCTATCTTGATTTATTATGGAGTTTATTTGAATTTGACCTCCTTGTTCACGGAAAAATGTCCGGACCAGTGGAGGGTGCCTTAGGAAAAAAGTGTAGACTTAGATGATTGCTTCTCCAGGTCCATTTACCTATCAAACTCACCGGCATCGCAAAGTGGTTCCTTGAGGTAGTGAGTTCACTTCTATCCACAATACCGAAAGGGTAACTACGTTGGATGCCCCTTTTCAATCTGCTCCAATGGCTGTGATAGTAACTAAATTAGGATAAATATAAACTCAGTTACAGCGGGCTCCAAAGTGTCTAGAACATAATCAAGTACTGTAATGAAACAAAAAGGTCCGCGATTTATCCCACAACTGCTGAATAGCAATTCGACTTTCTGGCAGGTTCTTACTTGAGAACTTAAGTCTGTTTAAATTCGTTTTATTGACAAACTCATTACCCTCAATAACCTAAGTATCTTCACTACTAATTCAAACTGAGAAGATCAATTGGCTTTGCATTTCCTCAATGGTGTCACACTTGCAGACCGAATATTTGCTCTAGCTTGCTCAATTGTTCTGATTAAATTTTTAGAAACTAACTTTTATTGGCTTTGCAAAACTTTTTCTCTGAGTAACTGTCAGAACAAACAGTTCTCTCGCTGAGCGTTATCGTTCTGCCGATTGTTATGCCTTCATTATATCTTTCTATTTGAATTGTATTTATAGATTTAATTTGAGTTTGTTTTGCCCCTACAAGCCCGGACTTTATTTTGGTGCCCTTTGACGCTAGTTAAAGAAGTCAAATTCGTTAAACGTATATCTAACTGAGTCAAGTAAATGTCATATCAATTTTACCTCAAAATCAAATCATGCTAGATCAAGAAACTACCCAAGGAACTAAATTAAATATTTCGTTAGAAATCCGGTCCATCAAGGCTAGGGTGAGGTTTTTATCACTCGTTGCGACTTTGTTAAGACTCTGAATTCCCCATATATACTCTAACTCAACACGACCTTCGTGCTATCCGGGAAGGAAATTTTTTCTACAGGGGTCCAATAGTTCTTGTTAGATATCATGTCTACACAGATATTGAAATCACAAAAATTCAGATATAAGTACCTCAGATTGGGTGAACCAAAAACCATATTAACGTCCGTTCATTGTTCCATTGAGCAAAATTGAAATTGCGAGAGGGTTAAAAAACACTTCATAATTTTTTTCGGCAACATTTTTTGTAAACTCAGACACAAAATACGTTTAATTTTTATGGATTTTCATTTAGAAAACAATGGTTACATATGATTTATTTAGTTATGCTATAGCTTTTCCTTTTCGCTTCTTCTTACAACACGCATAAAGAAAGACACAATTTGAAATCAAAAACCTATTTGTTCCGACTGCCTTTTAAGGTTTATGGAGCAGTAATAACATTGAAAAATTAAATGTAATGAAAAAAATGAAATTTTTTTTCTAAAATTTGAATTTTTTATGAAATTCATCCCCCCACACGCCATATAAAGTACAAAAATAGATATTAATTAAATGCTTTTATTTTATTGTTAGTTTCGGCTCAGCGTAATCATTATCGCGTGTACAATTAGTTTTAACCCGTTTTTTCTTCGGCAATCGAAACCAAACTGTCTATGATAGCTAAACAGCGGTTATACCTAAATCGAATTATAACTAGAATCAATTCAGTTATTGTTCCGACTTTCGATACGAAAGTAACGGAATATTTGTGCTCGTGCTGGGTTTTTTTTTTCTTCAGACAAATTTCGACTTTTTAACTAGCCATTTTTTACAAAATTTTTTTTATATCATTTAAAAGGTATTATTGTCTTGAGCTCAAATTTGAAAAGATATTTCACCTGTGATCATTTTTTGTAAAGTTACGGGGGTTTAAAGATTGCCATTTTGGCCAACTAAGGGACAATTAACGCACGATATATTTTTAGCTATTAACGCGTAAGCGAGATTTAATCCGTCGTATAAAAATCGTTGCAAGTTGGTTGAAAGAAGCTTATTTGCCATAATTTATTTGTGAAAGGTGCAAAATCTATCTTTTTGTGCTTTATATGGCGTGTGGGGGGATGATTTTAAAAAAAAAATTCAAACCTTAGAAAAAAATTTTTTGATTTTTTTTCTTTAATTTATTTTTTTAATATTATTACTGCTCCATAAACCTTAGAGGGCAGTCGGAACATTCAGGGCTTCGCCCTCCTGATACGAGCAGTCTTGTTGTTCGTAAGATAGTTTTTTTTTCTTGATTAAAACTTGACACGTGAACTGCTTTGACAGGTTAACACGAAATAAACTATACACATTGAATAAAAGCTGATCTGGATTGAAACTGATTCGAAGCAAAACTTTTCGAAAATGATTTTTTTCTTGCCGTTCAAATTCCTTCAATTTTCCATATCGGTACTTGAAAACTTTTTGCAAATGTCTATACTTGGTTTTAGAAGCAAAAGGTTGTTCTGATTGCGTGTTGAAAGGAAAAATGTAACATTAAACTATTTCTTAAACAGTTTGGGCGTATAGGCATTTTTTGAACAATGTAGCTTTCCTAAACAATAATGACCGCGACATCATGAAAAAATTTTATTGTTGAAAATATCGTTTGAAATTATAAACATCGAGGTATCGAGCTGAAATTTCATTTCATTTGTGTATGACATATCAAAAAAATTGCTTGCAGCGTACAGTTTTTAAATTGATATATAAAGTCTTCCTACTTCGTACTAGTTTGAAAGACAGGATAGTCAATGCTTTCACCGAACACAAAAAGTTGTTCAGGAAACCACCCCTTCCAAAAATCAAAATGAGCCCTTAAAAATTCCACAAGTTTTTTTTAAAGAAAGGCCTGTATTATAGCGAAAACGTTTAGTAACAAAGTGGTTGCCTGATTTGTTCAGACGGAGGATTTTGGTGATTTTGGTGAAGTGGTGTATTAATTGGTTCAGGTCCTATAATTAAAATTAATTTTGCTGTGACTGCATTTAAGTAATCTTCTACAGAATATTCAGGGTCTGTGCCTCTAAATACCATCAATGGTTTATTTGATGTTATTGACGATCCACCCATTAGGTATGGATTCATTGTCATTTGTAGTGATTCTGAAGTTGATTTTTTGTTATTTCATGTTGTTGTAAGTTATATGGTAGTGGTATTTCATTTTACGTTTGTGTTGGTTGTTAGGAATGCATATTGACCGGGTTTTGTGATTGTGCTGATTGGTAGGATTGTGTACTAGGTTGATTTTGTATGTGCAATGGTTAATAACTTTGTGTATTAGCTAAATTTTGTGGGTAATATTTTATGTTTTGGGATGCCTGATTTTGTCGAGGTTTTTGTGCACAATATTCTTGTGTGTATGGTGCAAAAACATCTGGTTGGTAATAATCGTCATCATCTGATGATAAATAATTTGATGTATAATATGGTGTTTGTTGTTTATTCCTATTTTATTGGAAAAATGGGTAATTTTCACTCTGATCCTGTGAGGGATGTGAATAGTCATGGAAATTTACTTAATTTGTTGATGTAATTGGAAAATTCGATTTATGTGAAAACAAATGATGTTGCCTATTTATTCGGGGAGGATGAGTTGTTTGTGATGGATTTCCATAAATATAATTGTGTTCTGCGTAATTATTTTTTGTGAATGTTTTTCGTGTTTTTAATGGTTTCGTCATTGGTCTATATGTCTGATAATCCATATGTGAATATTTTGGAGCAACCGAGGGTTTAACCGTAGATTGCAATGTTACTTGTGGTAATGTTGGTTTTTTTGGTTTTGGCGTTGTAAGGTTTGGATGTATTGGTGAAATACTTTGTTGTGTAGTTGTTACTATTGATTCAACTTTTACTTCATTTATAAAATGTGATGGTGTTTGAATATCCTGTTTTAAAAGATTTCTAGTTCCATTCAGATTTTCCTGTTGTACAAGAGTTGAATTTAAACTATTATTTTGTCTTCTATCGGGTAGAAATGAATTATAGTTTAAAGGTGTTGCATCTATTGTAAGTGGAAATACTTTTACATAGTCCTTATGAATAGATATTGTACTGATTGCTTGACTTGAGATGTCTATTGGGATGTTCAGGAATAGTGGATGAGACCAATCAGGGTCCCAAATATAATCTGATTGTTCTGCAATGACAGTGCCATCATTGGTACTTTGAGGTCTAAATTTTTTTCTTGCTTGTGCAATTAAATCAATATTACGTGTGAAATAGTCAATTATAATAAACCATGCTAAAAATTTTTTTAAATCGTGTTTAACATTTTCTGAAATTTTATTGCCTCAAAAGATTTTCACGGATTGTGTTTAAAAATTCTGAGAATGCGGCAGTTTCATTTCTTACATTCGTGTGTCTTGATGTTTGAACTGATGACGTACTTTGGGTTTCTGTCTTTACTAGTATGGATAAATAACTATATAATATTGCAAAAACATCGTTAGTAAATATTGAATTTGCGTCTGTGAATTTTGGTGTTGTATATTTTTAATGTATTCTGCGAATACTTTTGAAAATTCTATGTCGACGTCGTCTGTTTAAATAACATATTTACCATGAAATTTATTTTCTGTACTGAGTTCTATGGTGTAAATTCCATATTGTTGTGTTAAGTTACATATTCTTTTTAAATAATGATCGACAATTTGTCTTTTGATTTTTATTTCTGGGAATTCTGCTTTGCGTGGGCTAATTCCTTGTTCGAATAAATTTGCAATTAGATTATTGCAAAATTGTACTTGTCCTCTATCGTCAGTGAGTGAAATGATGAGAAATGTAAAAACAGAGTTTTATGACTGTTTTTCTTTTTTCGTTTTATGACTGTCATTTTTCGTTTTATGACTGTTAGTGCGTAATGTTCAATGTGTCTATTTGGTTGATTCCAATTGTATAAACGTACTGGTTTATTTTTATATATCTTTTTTATTCTTCTTTTTTCTTGTTTTGATGAATGTGATGTGGCTTCTGAGTCGGAAAAATATAATTGATCATGGACTGGGTAGTTTTTTTTACTGTTTCTTTTAGTTTGTAAAGTGCATCTAAATAACTGACTTCTGATTCGGAAACTGCGTTTCTTCGCTTTGAAAATCTTTTCCGTGTAATTTGTATTTGTTTACTTATATATTTTTTTATTTGTCGTTTTGTTCGAATATATCCAATTGTTTGTTTGTGCGGAGTGATTACGAGATCGTGTGTTTCGTTGTTTAATTCACAATTGTGTAGTACGATTGTTTGTTTATTTCCTAAATTGTTCAGTGACATAAGGTTTAGGATGAAGGATGCAAGGTTGTTATTAGTGATTTTATTATCCTAGACTGTTAGTCATGTCGATTTTTTGGTTAGCCTAACTTGGGTTTTTCTTTGCAGGGTTGGAGAGAAAAGTATATATCGATTCCGAGGAATTATTGTTACTTTTTCGTGGCTATTCTAAGTTAAGGTGTTAAATTACTTAATCTTTCTTAGGGGTTATGATTGTGTTCAAGGGTTGGAGAATAATAAATCGATCCACAAGGTTCAGGTATAATTAGAACGCAAGTAGTTCGTTAGGTACTATTTTAAACTTACTAAGATAAAGATTTAGCCTGGGTCAGGTAAGAGGGGGGATCAAGTGAAGGATGAATAACCGAAGTTCTTCACTGTTTAGCCTAATTAGAATGGTTAGAGTGATTGACAAATTTCTATTAGTCCTGGGTCCTTGAAAGGGTTGGGTAGTGAATAGACGTTTGAGGTCATTAGATACTTTATTAATTGGGCGGGAAGAACAAAATTGTTCTATTTGATCCAAGGATAAGCCTTGATGATCAAGTTATAAATTTGAATGGTATAAAATTGATTAAATATAAATTTTTAATTGAGATTCAAGGAAAGCCTTGATGATCTAATTTGAGTTCAAATAAGTCAAATAAAGGTGAACATTAGGATAGGCCTTTTAGAAATAATTTAAGTTTAATTGATAGAAAGGTGTAGTATTGTATAATATTAGTGGTTGTTATGTTTAGGTGATGAAGCTGGAGATGACAGGATGATTTGTATAAACTAATAACTCATGATCATGTTAACTAATTTCTATTTTTATTTTCAATAAATATATTTTTCAGATATCTTTTTGAATTTTACTGCAGTTTTTGAGGCAACGATTTGAGGTGTTTTTTTCAATCGTTTTTGTACAATAGTAAGTTTGGTTTAGCGCCTGAAATGACCATTGACGTTTTTCTTCAAGGATTTCATGTTTGCAAATGAAAATCTAAATTCATTGCTAGTAAAATTCTGAATATAATAGTTTGTGTTGTCTTTTGCCGTACGACTATGAAACTTAATGGTTATTTTCTTTATAGTCGTAGATAATCTTTTGTCCGAGGTCTACTTCCAATACCGGGTAGTTCTCGTATTGTACGAAATAGCGGCTCTGATCTATTGAGTCGTAGAGACATTTCGATTAAATTATTGTCATGTAACATTTTGAAAATGTTTTTGTCTAATTCGAATCTATCTTGTTAGTTCTAAGCTAGTTTGTTTTTTAAGGTCTTATTCGAGACTTATGATCGCACCAGATGAGTTAAGTTCTTTGGTCTAAGTCATAGAGTAATTTCGGATAGGGTGCACCGACTGCTCGTCACGCTATCTTATTTTCCGCCGGATAGATTCGTGCAACTTCTTAGTCTAATACCGATCCTAATCTTACTCTTATATCTACTAGTCTCAGGGTGTTTAACTAGTCTCTACTAGCCTCAATAGAAAGTATACTGGCTTATTGCGATTGCCAAAAGGTCTCTTGGAGAGGAAACTAATTTCTAAGTTAAAATCAAATCTCTCTGGTGCTGAATTACAAGTAATTTCAGCACTTACAAATAAGTGGGTTGTTATCCGGTCCATAAATGCTAGGGTGAGGTTTTTATCACTCGTAGCGACTTTGTGTTAAGACTCTGAATTCCCAATACATACTCTAGCTCAACACGACCTTCCTGCTATCAGGGAAGGAAATTTTTTCTACAGGGGTCCAATAGATCTTGTTGGATATCATGTCTACACAAATATTGATATCACAAAAATTCAGATACAAGTACCTCAGATTGGGTGAACTAAAAACCATATTAACGTCCGTTCATTGTTCCGTTGAGCAAAATTGAAATTGCGAGAGGGTTAAAAAACACTTCATAATTTTTTTCCGCAACATTTTTTGTAAACTCAGACACAAAATACGTTTAATTTTTATAGATTTTCATTTAGAAAACAATGGTTACATATGATTTATTTAGTTATGCTATAGCTTTTCCTTTTCGCTTCTTCTTACAAAAAGAAGGACACAATTTGAAATGAAAAACCTATTTGTTATTGGTTTCTCTTAAATAATGTGAGCGGAACTCTCTGTAACACTTGCACAGCAACCGACCACATTTCCCCTGCTTGTGGTTTTTTTCATACATTTTAAACTCCTACTTAGATTTTTTGCGGGTTTTTTTTTGATTTTTTCGCTCGAAATAGCAGAGATTTTTTCAAGAGTGCTAAAATTCTTAATGCAAAAAAGAATCAATGCATTTTTTCAATTTTCGTTGTTTTTTTTGTGCAATTTTCAGAAATGCTCAGCCCTGATTATTGTTTTATGCCAGCGTTAGAGAACTAGAGTCTAATTGACATTTTAACCCAAAGTTTTGCATGCAATGATCTAAAACTTTTTTTGACCAACTAGCATTCAATTTTTTTTTCCGTTTAATGATATTAAAAAAAGACTTTTTGAACATTTACAAAAAATCTGCTTTTGACAGACAGCACGTGAATTTTCTACGTTAATTTTTTTCAGCAAGAAATATTCAGCTGAATATGTATTTGAATTGTGAACAAGTAGGGAATTTAGAAATGTCTTGGTTCAAATTTTTGAATTCAAATAGAGGTTGAATTTTTTTGACGTGAGTGATTAATTTTCTTATTACTTTTGATGAAAGACATTTCTAGTAAACTTCATCTTTGAAAACATCCCCTAAAAATTTTATAACCAGTTTTCTTTTATCGCGTAACGCAAGCAGCAAATATAACACGCTTACGGCTGCAACAAAAAATATAGAATAATAGGCAATACTATTACAAAGTAAAAACAAGACTGCTCGTATCAGGGCGAAGCCCTGAATGTTCCAACTGCCTTTTAAGGTTTATGGAGCAGCAGTAATAACATAAAAAATTAAATGAAATAAAATAAAAAAAAATTTTTTTTTGCTAAAATTTGAATTTTTTAAATGAAAATCATCCCCCCCCCCCACGCCATATAAGGTACAAAAAGATAGATTTTGTTCCTTGTAAGAAATCATTTATGGCAAATAAGCTTCGTTCAACCAATTTGGAACGATTTATAAGACGGATTATATCTCCGCTTACGCGTTAACAGCTCGAATTATATCGCGCGTTAATTGTCCCAAATTGGTCAAAATGGCCAAAATGGCAATCTTTAAACCCTCATAATTTTAGGAAAAATGATCACAGGTAAAACATCTTTTCAAATTTAAGCTCAGGACAACAATGGCTTTCGATTGATATAAAAAAATTCCGTCAAAAATGGCCAGTTAGAAAGTCGAAATTTGTCTGAAGAAAGAAAAAAAACCCACCCCGAGCACAAATATTCCGTTACTTTCGTATCGAAAGTCGGAACAATAATGTTAGTAAAAAAAAAAAAGTTTTGGCAATATATACTATTTCAGTTATGATGGATGGTGTTGCTAATAACTCCCTCAAAGAAACTGGAACTAAATGAACGTTTGCTTCGCTGAACTTACATTCGCCGCGAAATGTATATTCCTTTTTTGTAGCTTCTCTAAAATTTCTCAGCCGCATTTAAATGATTCCGCGAATATTATCTGTACATATAGTTTTTTAAACTGCATCGACCGATTGACGCAAATAATGAAGAAATATTTCTCCTAACGTGTTTTCTAGAATTTTGCCTAGAGTTAGCTCTTTTATTTTTTCTTCGAATAAAATTTTCTTCTCACTCCAAATTGAAACCCCGAGCTCCAGTTTGGGTCAGATGAAGATTTACTAGATGGGAAGCATATCAATTTGCACTTATCAATGTGTGTAAGGGCAACATTTGCAAAGATTGAATCTTTGGACGTTTTGAAAAAATTTAACTATTCTAAAAGTAATAACAAGACTGCTCGTATCATGGCAAAACCTTGAAATTTCTGACTGCGTTATAGGGTCTATGGAGCAGTAATCACTCGAAAAATTTAAATTTAATAAAAAAAACTAATAATTTTTCTCGCAAAAGTAGAGATTTTTTCGTGAAAATCATCACCTCACACGCCATGCCATATAAAGTAATAATGTGATAGATTTCACTACTAGTAACAAATTAATTATGGCAAATAACCTTTCTTTAACCAATTCGGAACGACTTCTAAGACGAATTAAATATTCGCTTACGCGTTAAAAGCGCACAAGATATCGAACGTTACTTTTCCCAAATTGGCTAAAATTGCATTCTTTATTCCCCATAACATTATGAAAAATCATCACTGATGAAAATGTTTTTAATCTTAAGCTCAGTAAACCAAATATTTTGAAAGATATAAGAAAATTCCGTCAAAAATGGCTCGTTCAAAAGTCGAAATTTGTCTGAAGAAGAAAAAACACCCCGAGCACAAATTTTCCGTTAATTAGAAAGTCGAAATTTGCCTGAAGAAGAAAAAAAACCCCGAGCAGAAATATTCCGTAAAGGGTAGTTGGACAAGTCGTTTTACACTTAGCTGAACAATTACGAAGATTGGTATTTTTCAAAATTGAATGAGCTTGCTTAATTTACAAATCACATGGCCGATAGAAGCCATTTGATGCTTGGGATATTTTGATTGTTCGACTGGTTTCAAATTAGTTAAATGCTTTTATTTTATTGTTAGTTTCGACTCAGCGTAATCATTATTGCGTGTACAATTAGTTTCAATCAGTTTTTTTTTCGGCAATCGAAACCAAATTATCTATGATAGCTAAACAGCGGTTATACTTAACTCGAATTATAACTAGAATCAATTCAGTTATTGTTCCGACTTTTGATACGAAAGTAACGGAATATTTGTGCTCGGGGTGGGTTTTTTTTCTTCAGACAAATTTCGACTTTTTAACTAGCCATTTTTGACGGAATTTTTAAATATCATTCGAAAGGTATTGTTGTCCTGAGCTAAAATTTGAAAAGATATTTCACCTTTGATCATTTTTCGTAAAGTTACGGGGGTTTAAATATTGCCATTTCGGCCACTTTGGGACAATTAACGCGCGATATTTTTCGCGCTATTAACGCGTAAGCGGAGAGTTAATCCGTCTTAGAAATCGTTCCAAATTGGTTGAAAGAAGCTTATTTGCCATAATTGGTTTGTTACTAGGAGCAAAATCTATCCTTTTATACTTTATATGGCGTATGGGGGATGATGTTTATTAAAAAGTCTTCAAATTTCAGAATTGTTTTAAGTTTTGTTTTATATCATTGAATTTTAAAATGTTATTACTGCTCCATAAACTTTAAAAGGCAGTAGGAACATTCAGGGCTTCGCCCTGATACGAGCAGTCTTGTTGTTTTTATGACAGTTTTTTTTCTTGGTTAAAACTTGACAGGTTAACACGGTTAGAACTGCTTTGGTAGGTTAACACGAAATAAACTATACACGTTGAATAAAAGCTGAATGCTACTAATTTCTAATAATCGCAAGGTCGAGTCAGCCTTGTTCTAAAACTCTGTTTTTTTTTTAAATTCCGTCAATATTGTAACGAATTTAATATGCAATTTTTAGATTATGATTGCCAAAAAGGTGCAAAAATTCCTTCTAAATAAGATTTTTTTTGAATAACTGAGCTGGCTAAATAAATCGGGAAAAGATAAATCTGGATTGAAACTGATTCGAAGCAAACTTTTCGAAAATGTTTTTTTTTCTTGCCGTTCAATTTCCTTCAATTTTCTATATCGGTACTTGAAAACTTTTTGCAAATGTCTATACTTGGTTTTAGAAGCAAAAAGACCATTTTTGATCATACGTTTAAATTACTCGGACGACACTTTTTTCCCTTCGTTGTTGGAACTGGTTCCTTCGTTTTACTTTTTTCCCAACTTGTCGACTTTGGCGCCAATTTTGATGACAGCACAAGCGGCACAAATCAACGGAATCAGCAGAAGCACAACGATCAAATACTGCCGCCCCCACCCCCACCTCAAGAATATGCTGAGGAGTTTCTTCAGTTTGGGGTAAACTGCATCCGAGGAGGGGGGGAGGGGGGGCTTGGGGGAGGGGTTGGGGTGTTGTTTTGATTGCGTCATAAGGGTGTTGAAATAAAAAAAGTAACATTAAACTATTTCTTGAACAATTTGGCGTATAGGCATTTTTTGAACAATGTAGCTTTCTTAAACAATAATGACCGCGACATCATGAAAAAATTTTATTGTTGAAAATTTTGTTTGAAATTATAAACCTCGAGGTATTGAGCTGAAATTTCATTTCATTTGTGTATGACATATCAAAAGAATTGCTTGCGGCTTACAGTTTTCAAATTGATATAAAAAGCCTTCCTACTTTTTACTGTTTTGAAGGACAGGATAGTCAAAACTTTCACCGAACACAAAAAATTGTTCAGGAAACCACCACTTACAAACATCAAATTGCACCCTAAAAACTCCACAAGTTTTTTTGAAGAAAGGCCTGTATTATAGCGAATTCGTTTAGTAACGAAGTGGTTGTCTGATTTGTTCAGACGGAGGATAAAAACATAGCCAACAGAAATTTTCAAAATGTAAATGCACTCAAGCAAACCAAAAAAATGACCAAGCTATTTTTTTATCAAATTTCGGAATTCAAATTTTGAGAAAAAAATCAAATTAAAGTTTTTTTTCGATTTCAAGAATATTGTATGATTGTCAATTTTTTTTATAAAACTGATCAAAAATAACAACAGTTAGCAAGTAGCACAGATTGTTTCGACCATATTCTTAAAAAACACCCTTTTTCAAATTCGTGTAGTTTTTGTGTGTGGTGAGTTTAAAAATTTCCTTAGCCTATCTTTTTATGAAAAGTCTGCTCGCTTGCTTTACTCGCTCTAAAATTAACTAAAACTCAAAACTTCCAACCAGTTTTTCTGGGACAACTTCTGAAAAATTTTAAAAATTGTTCGAATCATAGCTGAAAAGGCCTAATATTATATATCACTTTTTCCATTCCGATGATTGTTTGTGTTCAAGTTTCTTGGTTGAAAAGTCAAGTCAAATCACTCGCACACTTTATTCGCTCAAAATTAGACCAAAAAACAATAATTTTGAACTTTTTTTTCACTGAGAAAATAATTTTTTGAACATTTTTTTTTGTGCGAGTCATTTTAATAAATATACCTTTTGGTTCGAAAGCTGTCAGAATCATTAATTTTTTTAGATCTGAAATAACCAAGAAAAATCAAATTTCAGGTCTTAAATAAGGGCTTAAATAGATCATAAATCGATTTTTTTTCAGATCTGAAATTAGATCTGAAATAACCAATAAACAAAATATCCTAGTGTTATGTAAATATTTGAAAATTTAGAAATTTAGATCTGAAAAAGCTTATTTTAGATCTGTTTTTAGAAATTTACTAGATACGGGCATGCCAAAATGAAAAAAAATCAGTTTTCGGATTTTGAATTATTTTTTGAATCATGAACGCAAATTTGTGTGAATTCTTTTTCGTCTAGTTGCTTATCTGCTCTCGGAGACTATCCAGGGTGAAGTTGTCTTCATTTATCAATCATGTCCTTCAGAACAGTGCAACTTGTCAAAGGGTAGTTCAAATTTAAAAAAACCTGAAATATGTGAAAGCAGGTTCACATTACAAAATATACCTGAACAATCTGTAATCAGATGCAATTTTTGTAGCGTATGTCAATTTTTTGTTTAAAAAAATACGGAATTTGGATGCTCTGTGTGGTTTTTATTTTCCGACCAAATTTGGCAATCGAAATCATAAATTTCAACTAGAACTTTTGACACTGCGATGAAGATTTTGACTTCGAATTCAAATGAATAATGTACATGAGTTCTGTTTTGGTCAGATTCTGGGGTTTTGAAAGTTTGGGATCAGGGGGGATCCGTGGAACAAATTTTTCGAGTTTTACGTATACGTTTCAATACCGAAGCATGCGAGCTTCACCTTTTATGATTTGCGACACCTATTTCTGATCGATCAATTCAAAACGTATCCAAAAACGCAATCGGCGCCAGCACATTACATTTGAGTGGAAGGGGGGATGCCAATAAAATTGATTAGTTTGGTCGAAACTAGTCAAAAAGTCTCCCGGGTGGAGCTCACGGCCCTTTTTCCTTTTCCCCTAACCTGCAAATATTTAGAAGTAAATTCTTGTTCATATCATCCGAAGGTTACGAAAATTGGCATGCAAACTAATTAGGCCATGGTAAACATATTTGGTCTTGATCTTTAACCTATATTTTATACGGAACCCTTACTGGAATAGCTCTGAAATATCGCAGGTTTAGCAGAGTTATACATGAACCAGCGCTGGAAAATAGCGATCACTGAGATAATAGAGAAAAAGCAATAATCAACGGTGGGACTTCAACAAGTTTTGCCAAGATAGGGCTCAGTGAACAGATTTTGTCCGGAAAAAAACAATATTTCACTCTTGCAAATATCAAAAATTGCACCTGCATGTCAAAACTGTCAAATCTAATTCAGGATCGAAGAAAGAAGAAAAACACAACCCGCACTCAATAAAAAGAGAGAGTAATTGATTAAATTTGAATTATAATTGTACTTTTAACAAAAATGTAATTAATGATGAGCGCCAATTTTAGACGTTCAAACAATTTATAATCCAATTATAATGATGATTTCCTTTTGACACTTTAATAAATTAAATTCAATTATAATTGATTATAATGTTTCCGAAAATCTCTATAATCTCTTATAATTTCTTATAACTTAATATAACCGGTTATAATAGATTATAATTCTTTTTTCTATCAAAATATTATCTTACAAAAAAAAATCAATTTTAATGGATTATAATTTAGGTATTCTGCGTGAAACACAGTAAAAATCAGCCAGAAGTAAAATCAGTAATCCAGGGGCGGGTCTAAGATTTTCGCGAGGGAGGAGAAGGTCTTCTAGCCCTTTAAATGTTGACTAGGTTGATTCCAAGCTCTGCCAAGGCGTTAAAAAGACCCTGTTTTCGTCAAAATTTATGCGCCGCAGGAAATATCTTGAAAAGAAAGGGCCAAAAATTGCATTTTCAGGCACTTTTAGGAAAAACTTGACCAAAAAGTCGCTTTTTTCCGGTGCGCACTCCCCTCTAAATTAATATATATCAGCAGCAGTTAAAAACTAGAGTCAGTAAGCCAAAAATGGATATCTCACAACAAAGGGGGGCCTCAAAATAGTAGGGGTATCTCAAAATAGTGGGGGGAAAATGGGAAGAACTTTTGGGTCGGCAAGTTACCCCTTCCTAAATCCGCTAGTGACTATAAGTTCGTTAAGCAACTGAAAAGCACACAAAAAAAAATCAAAACGAAATGAACCGATTACGTTTGTTGGATAATAATGGATTATAATCCATTATAATAATGGATTAAAATTCAAAAAAAAAATGAGAAAAAAAACGTTCATTAAATAATCTATTACAATCGATTATAATCGAATATAATGATTTTTGTTGTTTCAAAAAATAGTAAAAAGATAATCCATTTTTAATCGTTGGTTATAATCAGTACTCTTTGAAATTTATGGAGACTAACAATAAAAATCCATTATAATCTATTATTTTCTCTTTTTACTGAGTGCGGGAAAAATATAGGTTTTCAATGAGTTCTGTGAAACATTAACAAGACTGTTTATATCCCTGAATGTTCCGACTGCAAAATTGAGTCGATGAAATTTTTTTTTGAGTCTGTTCACGATGCACGTTTTAGACCTTGGAGTTCAATTACCATCAAAATCTTTCAGATGGTAAAAAAAAACTGTCGAAATTCCATATAAAAGTTTTTTAAAAAAATTAAATTATTATTAAAAAAACCCCAAAGACAAAAATTCCGTTGATTATATTTTGATAATTAATAATGAGAATTTTCCATAAATGATTTTTCCTTCCTTTTATACTCCGTTTAAAAGCGTTTTTTGTAATAATTTCATTATGAACGAAGCTTTGATAGAATTTTATAGGGGTCGTATCCAAAAGCAATGTAGTCCAGTCTATACTTCCAGATGAATTTTTTGATCAGATCTCGGTCCAGTTGTCTGTATATGTCTAGCAACGGCTTGTTTTTTGTCTTTTTAAAACTTACAGTCGTATTTTTCTCGTCATTGAGGCTGAATGGAATCTGCAAATGCAGCTTTGTTTCCTTGTTTATTATTGCATCTAAGTCAGTTAACAAGGTTTCGGTTCTTCCGAGATATGTAATTTTGAGAAAACAAGGATCACAAACACCAATCTGAGGCTTAAAGTGTGGATTTTTGTAATCATTTTCAACTAAATTGTTGAAATATTCGCTAATAGTCCAATTTTTTCCGTTCAATAAATTTTCTTTGATGACTTTGTTGTAGTAGGCCGAAACTGCACGTTCAAATGGGTCCCTGACAAATATAAATCCAAACCAATTCCTAGCAATTTTTCGAATTCCTTTCTGAGTCGTCTTCGGGATTTTTTTGTCGAGTATGGGATGGATATTCTCTAATGGTTGGTTTTGGTGAAAATATGGCCAGAATATGGCACCGCGAGTTGATGACCCTAAAACACAAGTGTTAAGACCATTTATCCACGAGAAAATGGACCAACAGACGAGCTGTGAAGCTCATCGCGGCGAACCGCAGTTTTGCCCTTGCTTAAGAACTACATGCAAGTTTTTTTGGTTACTTTAGCAGCTGAGTGATTACTAAGTGGCTAAGTCTCTGTCTCTTAAGTAGAAGGCCCGAGGTATTAGGCCCCCTTACTGTTGTATTGAGCATAGTGTGCCGATGGAAAGGGGCGACCAAACTTCCCCCCCCCCCCCCCCTCAAATTTTGTTGCCAATTTTCTCCGAGAATCCCTCTTCGGCACTCTACTATAATATCTATTTTCGGCTAAGTTTTTCTTTGGCGCCAAAGTATACTTTGAGGGGGCGCCAAAAACGCGGATTTTTGGTATAATCAATCCAAAAACTGTTAATTACTACCTGAAGCGCAGAAAAAAGTTCAAAATATGATTTACTGGTTCCAGAAAGGTTGAAAAACAAAAACGGCTAACCTAAGAAAAATTGTGATGAAGTTTTCCAAAAAATTATTCTCTACACTTTCTTCTCACCCCCGTCAAAACTTTCAGCACGTTGTTGATCTTGGGTGTCTTATCATTCGCTAACAAAAACAATAAAAAAAATCAAATTGACACTGACCGGTTTTTGGCACTCTGCATTCAAAAGTTCTCTCTCTTCTAAATAAAGTTATCGATGGTATGTCGTCTGTTGTCCTACTGTACCTCCAGTTTTTACAGAAGTTTTCCAAGTTTTTCACGCGACTTGTACTGACTTGTCGTATATTTTTCAATAATGGCTCTTTTTCAAAATATGTCAGAGAATTGTTAACGAAAACCAATTCAAAATTTGAGAACTTCAATTTATTGTTTTCCACAGGTAGTTTTAAAATTGACTCATTAATCTGGTAATATTGAATTGAATTTGACATAAAATTATTTAAAATTAATTTTTGAAGTTGGCATGAATATGTAATTATTACAATTGTAATAAAAGTTAGAAATAGGAAAATATACGGAAAAGCTGATATTTTGAGCGCAAAAGGCATTGCTTATCGTTTAACGGGATTTCACTCTGTCTAATTAATTTTAACTAACTATTTTTAACAAGTTATTGGTTTTAACCTAAAACCAGACATAAAGTTTGCTAAGCGCACAATGCTGTTTGATTAATTTGAAATTTGACCTAAATTATATGTATTACCTGAGATTGTCAAGTTTATTAACTGAAGTTATTGTAGAAACAATGGTCAGAAAAGATTATGAATTGATTCGGATAGTTGAATATAAACATATAAAATTCAAAGAACAACTGTCTTTATTATCAATAGGTATGGAGTAAAAACCTAGTTTTTACATTTAAACTAACACTTCATTTACTTGCAATCCAAGTCGAGATTGCTGATTGTTTTGTCTACCTATTGTTTCTCAGAGTATTGGGCCATCAGTTCCTCTAGATCCGTGTCACTGCTTTTATTTTTCTAGAAATTTTCGAATTTCTAAGATCTTATCCTAACAAAATTATGAAATTGAAAAAAAAACAAAGAATAAAGAAAAAATAATATCTAGCAAAATGTCAATTCGACTGAGCGAGTGAAAATAATAGTGGAATAAAAAGTATGACGACTTTAAAACGTTCCCTTTTGAATACTTTAGAATACCTTTTTTCAACTCTAAACTTCGAAGGCTTTGTTTTATCGGATGCATGTTCCATCTACTTGTCCTTGGAAAGTTTTCAGTAGTCTCATTTTTGTTTTTCACTTAATGAAAAAATTTTAAATACAGGTGTTATAATTTTTGTGTCTTTGTTTGGCTGCAAAAGGATCTATTCAAATCCTTTATATATGAAATATATGAAAAAATGAGTATAAATTGGACTAGTTTTCAAAAGTTTGACAAACCTAAACTTTAAAAGAGTCCACTCAATTTTTAATTAAACTATTAAAACAATAGTCTTCTACGTCCGTGTAATTTTTGCATTTTTACAGAAGGGTGTTTAATTTCTTGCCGATGGCAAAAAAAATTGATCAATATAACAACCGTTTCCATTTGATTTCTTAGCTTCTCCTTTTGAGTTAAGCTTGTATGAGGCGGGAAAAACTTGTAATTTCATTGAATCACTTTTGTTCGATTACAAAATGGAATTGGTGTTAGTCCAAACTATTTCATTTTGAACATACAGCAAAAACCAAAATTTGAAATTAATATCAACACTTGCCATATGTTACCTTGATACAACAGAACTCAAACTACGAGAAATCTGAAGTGATCAATCTGCTTGATTTCCCTCCCTCACACATGTTGTAAGCATTTTTAACGAAACCAAGGAGGCCAACTTTTTGTTCAGTTAAAGGGGTCTGAAATAAGCAAAATTACTAAAAAGAAAAAATGCAAAATCTAGAAGAACTTCAAAAAAAGAACGGAGGAGATTTAAAGCTAAACGTTGAAATTTTAGCTTGAATCACTGCAAAAAAAACAGTTTACTTACTAAATTTCCCAAAAACTTTTTTCTGAGTAAATACCTGGAATGTACCTGCATGCAGAGATATTTAGCAATTTGCAATTAGAACAGCGTTGCATCCGAAGGATTGAAATTTAATCTAGAAAATTGTTTTTAAGTGAGTTTCCTTGATTGCGCTTTTTTCTGCCAGATCAACTCTGAATGACTTTTTGTACGAATAAAACTAAAAAAAATGCTCTGTTCATTTTAAATAATTTTCTAAGCGTAAATAATATCTAATATCTTCTCCAAGATTACGTTTCAATACTCTAAGTGACCCCTCAATTCTACTTATATCTTTCTGAAGAAATCTAGCAATTTGAATTCGTGAAAAATAGGATGCAAATTCGAGTAAAAATTTTTCGAAACCACAACAGGATCATTGCAATTTTAGGAAAACCTTGTCATTTAGAACCTTTCACGCTAAAATACTAGATTTGATTCGTACCAAGCAAAAGAGATATTTCCACTGCGATTTTAAAAACAATTGTAAAAATTGATGCCCTTATACGTTTGCGTTAAAAAAAGCGCTGCGTTAAAACATGTCTTATCTTTGTTAACAGGATCCAATTCTTGGTCTCAATTTAGAGAGAATTGCTTTAGTTTGCAGCTTAAACTCTGGTCACAAGATCGCATCGCATCGAGTCTTAATTGTTCAAATTTCCAAATCAGTTCAACTCCTGATTTCCTATAACTTAACAAAAAACCAAAGGTAATTTTTTTTTCATTTTTGAGATCAAAACAACAATGTCTGTCAGAATAAAATAAATTGTGTCAAAACATTCGACAAAAGCTAGAAAAGTTGACTATCATTCCGTCACTTTCTTCTCAAGGTGCAAAAATAATAAAACCAATTATCTTTCCCCAAATCAATTTGAAAACATTAAACCATCGCGTATGCTACCCGCTAAAAGCAAACAGAAAAAGTGCTTTTCCTAATCCAACCTGGTACAACGAGTACTTTTTTTTAAATGTCTTTTCAGTTTCTAGTTCAAAATACAATGACACTATCTTTTCAAAATCTTTGAATAGTCCTCAACATTACCTTAGCAACTTATTTTAGTTAAGCAAAGCGTAAATTGTACAAATTCTATTATATAAGTCATACTAGACTGCTTCCAACTGTTCATTAATTGGTCACGACTAACTTTTGATTAAAAAAAAATGATAAGGTTATAACTTGGACACAAAAAAAATCATTAACGTTTTGCTTGCAGATCATTCAAACAATCTACAAATCGATTCAAGTTTGTCCAGCTTTTTTCAAACGCTTTTTTCAAAAGCTTTTTTCAAACGATGGACTTTATTACAATCTGCAAGCAACCAATAGTGTTTTGCTCAACGTTCTCTTTTGCGTAAAGTTGTGCGGCTAACCATTTATCAAATTTGGCAATTCAGTGTAAAGAGAAGAGTGTTTTGTAGAACTTTTAACATTTTAGGAATTGCATCGGCTGGAAGAAGTGATAAAGTAATTGTTAGAGCATTATCAGATATAACAATTACACAACGACCCGGGTTGACATCCACAGAAGAAAAATGCTTATCATACAGTTTCATATATGAAGTCTGTAGAAAAAATGCTTATCCATCTGCATTTTTTTATCAATTGTGTAATAAAAAAATTCATACAAAATTCAAAAAATATTTAGAAAATTACAATGATACATTTTTGGTCTATATGCCTTTTTTGAAGCTTTCTGGTCAAAAAAATTTGATTTAGAAATTTCGATAGAAAATGATTATCATACAATTTTCATGTGGGAAAGTTGTAAGATAATCATTTTTTCATAATAATATTTTTTTCAAAAATCACCAAAAAACATGTCTGGGTAACTTTAAATATATTTAAATAACTTTATCTAAGACAGAAGGCATTTCTATTTTTGGTCGAAAAAATGCGCATCATATAGTTTTTATATATGAAAATTGTATGATCTGCAATTTTTGCAAAAAAAAACCCAAAATTGAGGTAAAAAGTTTTTAATCCCTTTTTTGGTTGCCAGCTTGCTTTTGTGCTCAAATATAAATCCGAAGAAAGAGCTCAAGTTTTAATTCCAGAGTATGGAAAAATACTTGTTATAAAATTTCACACTATGGAAAAATTGCTTGTTTTGCTATTTTCATACACTTATTTTTGCTCTATGAAATTAAATGAAAGAGTATGATAAACATTTTGTTCATATATGAAAATTGTATGGTAAGCATTTTTTGTCAACCTGTTTTTTGATAAGACGTTGAATTTGATGGCAATGACAGTAATGATATCGAGCTCTAACTACAGCTCAAGCTTCAGGTCTATCACAGCTTGACAATTTTCATATCAGATGTGGGTTCAAAAATGGCCTTTAGATGCAAAAAACAGCTTCACTCAACAAAAACAGCTGACTGAAAGATGTAGAAAATGTTGGAAATCAGTAAAACCGACAAAAAACTTTGATAAATAGTTGGTTTGTTTTAGAATTGTTCTAAATTTCAATGCTACAGCATAAAAACTTTTCTAATTTTAAAGACTTATAAATTAACTCTTTACAAAAAATGTCTAATTTTTTCTTTATTTCGACATAACAGTTTAATCCAAACTACTTCCTAAACCTACATTTTCAAAAGTTCGAGGCTATTAGCTTAAGGCAAAATATTTCAAATGCCAAATATTTCATGCAAAATGCAACGTTTGCCCAGTTATTTTTCAGTCGTTTAAAAATATTTTTTATTTCTTTTTTTTTCAGCTGTACATCAAAAGTTACCAATAAACAGTTGAATAAAAATTAATGAACACAATTAAACCAAAAAAAACGACCTGGTTTTTGAAAAATTCAACACCTAAATTAAAAAAAAAACAGATGACCTTAAGATGAATTTCTATACAATTTATGATTTGAACTTTATTGATAAAATTAAACCAATTTTAAGAAAACTGAATCAATAGTTAATTTATTAAATTTCGGTGGGAGAAAAGAAAATTTTAGAAGTCAATCATTTTGTTCTATAGTGGAATTTATCTTTTTTCTTACAAAAAAATGCTAACAAAAAACATTAAAAAAGAAATCAAAAGTCAAATCGCAAAAAAGTAAGTTAGAGCCTGATCAAATAGTAAGAATTTTCTTGTCCTGATACGTGAAGCTTATATAAGTTTGTGAAAGTTGTGAAAATTTAAATTAGCAAATTGTTATGTCGACTCTTCCTAATTTGTATACTTAGAACTCCTATCCCTGTCAGCAAATTGTTTCCTCCTCGCAAATTCAGATTTCGCTAGCAATTAGGCGTTAACGTTTCGTTATACGGCTGATTTTTTAAAACTAAATACAACAAGGTGAAAGCTGTTAAATAGATCACTCCCTGTAACGAATTTTTTTGACGTTTGAAGAAAGTGCGGAATGTTAATGCTTGGGTTGGTTTTTTATTCAGTCACTTCTCAATATTTTCAGTAAACCTTTTTGACAATTTTTTAGATCATTTAAATTATATTGTCATCTTGAGCTCATATATAAAAATTAATTTCAACTGTCACTATTTTTTGTAATTTTACGGGGCCTAAAAAAGCTAATTTGAACAATCTGGGATAATTAGCGCGCAATAAATTGCATTCTGATAACATTCGTAAGTGGCGGATGATGAAACAATCAAGTAAAGCAAGAAATCTAGTCGTAATTTAGGATACAAGACGTTACATACATCCGTTTGTAGTTCACTTTAGAGTGCGGCGGATTAATTAAAGAAAAAAATTTTGTTCCGACTTTCGATACGAAAGTAACGGAATATTTGTGCTCGGGGTGGTTTTTTTTTTCTTCAGACAAATTTCGACTTTTTAACTAGCCATTTTTGACGGAATTTTTAAATATCATTCGAAAAGTATTGTTGTCCTGAGCTCAATATTTCACCTGTGATCATTTTTTGAAAAGTTACGGGGGTTTAGAGATTGCCATTTTGGCTAATTTGGGACAATTAACGCACGATATAATTCGAGCTATTAACGCGTAAGTGGAGATTTAATCCGTCATAGAAATTGTTCCAAATTGGTTAAAAGAAGCTTATTTGCCATAATTGCTTTGTTACAAGGAGCGACGTCTATCCTTCTGTACTTTATATGGCGTGTGGGGTGATGATTTTTATTTAAAAAATTTCAAATTTTAGAAAAAAAATTGTTCATTTTGTTTTATTTCATTGAATTTTTTAATAATATTACTGCTCCATAAACCTCAAAAGGCAATCGGAACATTCAGGGCTTCGCCCTGATACGAGCAGTCTTGTTTTCTTTCTTTTCAATACTTTCGTCAATTACTGAACCGACAAAACTTTTAAATTGAATTTCAAAGTCATAGGAGCAGTCTTGTCGAGCGATGAAGCCTTTAGATTAAAAATCAAAAATAAAGTTTTCGTTCAGAAAATAAATGGATTGCGTTCATTTTAGTATTCGAAAATGGCTCAATTTGACAAGCTTTTGGCCCGACAATTATAAATTTAGAATTAAAAAAAGAAAAAAACAATCGAGTACGACCGATTTTTTGGCTTCATATTTGGATATCTCATGTAAATTTTAAAAAAGACTGCTCCTATCAGGTCAAAATTTGACTCATTTGATTGCCCTTAAAACAGTTTTGAGTCACGCGGTTATTATCACAAGTTAGCTAAATTGGCTATTTTTAACCATCAATTTTACCGAAAAGGATCACAGATAAAACATTTTTCTAAATTTGCTATTAGAAAAAAAAATTCCCCAAAAACGGCTAGTTAATAATATATAGTCAAATTTTTTTGAAGATAAAATACCACACCGAGCACAATTTTTCCATCCATTTCTTGAGGGTCCAATCACTTAATTCATATTAGTAATGAGAATCAATTGAATCAGAATGTACAATATTAACATCACACGAACGACAACAATTTTTATACCGAAAAAGCTTTTTAAATCGGAAGCAACCAATCACTGCAGGTTTAGTTATTCGATAACAGTTGATAATTGATTGAGAATCGATAAATTTGGAGTCTAGTTTCATTGTGTCTAAACTTTTGTTTGAATAGATTTTTCCAGTAGCACAAACCCACAATGATCTGCAACTGGAAATATTGCATGGGTAATGGGTACAGGGGCGGATTTGGGGGGGGGGACGCTTCTTCGGGGATTTCGCCCCCTGCCAACCCGAAGGGTCCCCACTTTGTACTATTTTGAGTTATTGTTCTATTTTTGATGACAGACTCTTAAAATTTTCTAAAAGCACCTGAAAAATTCACAAAAACAGGGTCTTTTTAGTGCTTTGGGAGAGCTCGGACAATCAATTTGGTCGACCTAAAAAAGACCCCTCGAGAAAACTTTAGATCTGCCCCTGAATACAAGGCTCTAATTGTTTTGGCTATTTAATTATTTTGTACACTTCAGTTGCGGGTAACTTCATTTTTGTTAATTTTTTTCTCGAAATTTGGGCTCAGAAACCTAAAGGCACAAAATTCATTCTAGTTACAAATAGTTCATATTGAAGAACTCCATCTGCCACGCGTTTTCATTGATCCAGTCGGTATAAACCAGAACATTGGCGAAGACAGCTGGTTTTGTTTTCCCCTTGCTAGTCCATGAAGATATTCCCACCAAGACAAACTCACACTCGACCAGTTCATTACAGTCCTGTAATATAAGAAGTTTGATTCTTTGGGATTTTTTCAATTTTATGGATGAACCGTAAAAGTTTTTGTTAGTAGGGGGGGGGGGGGGGAGTTGTAGGTGCTGAGCGGACTTACATCTTCTCATAGATTTTGGCCCTGATTTTTTTACGGCATAGCATAACCAATCATATGTTTCACTTCAAGCTCATCACAAAGTGACACAATTGAGGAATACCGCGCGCAAAA
This sequence comes from Symsagittifera roscoffensis, assembly GCF_963678635.1. Lineage (NCBI taxonomy): Eukaryota > Metazoa > Xenacoelomorpha > Acoela > Convolutidae > Symsagittifera > Symsagittifera roscoffensis. The sequence continues at coordinate 5,036,961 of NC_087069.1, forward strand.
AAAAAGTTTTTTTTGTCAAACACTTTCTTGAGTTACGAAAAACGCTTTTTGGAAATTAGACTGCAAAATTTCATTGGAAATTTCATTCTCTAACTCTTAGCCGCTCATCATTGCATTTGAAAGAGTGCCGTCGACTGACCTTGAATCCCATTGGTCCACCACTGTCGAACTTCCAGATGTCTTTGGTGTCCCAACGATCGCTCACATACCCAGCACACACCATGTTGTCCGTGACTACGAATTCGGAAGTCGGTTTATATCTGATTTGTTTGCATTCGTCAGTCGAATACATCGGCAGTTTTACCTTTAGGCTCCGACAGATTAAAATTTAGAAGGTCACCAAAAAATCAATAAAACAAGGATAGCTGGTTGGTGTGCGAATAACACAGAATGTTCCGATCACACTAATAAACCAGAAAAAGAAATAAAACAATAGAAAGTGTTTAAGAAATCAAAAATAAATTGAAATTGTGTTCGAAATTCATTCCTATCATTTTTTCTCTGCTAGTGAAATCAAAGAACTGATACTGTATGGAGTGGTAAAAAATGCTGCATTTACTGAAAATTTTAAAGGAACTTAATTTGCCTCATTTCATAAATTGTCTATTTGAGTGTGAAAATTTTTCCCGACATTTAATTTTTCCCGAGTAATTTTTCCCGAGTAATTTTTCCCGAGTGATTTTTCCCGACATTTAATTTTTTAAATCTAATACAGGCCTAGAAAATATTTAATTTTTTTATCACACTTGCACCCATACGAGCTTTCAGGGATTTTTCCCGACATTTTTTCCCGACATTTAATTTTTTAAATCTAATACAGGCCTAGAAAATATTTAATTTTTTATCACACTTGCACCCATACGAGCTTTCAGGGATTTTTCCCGACATTTTTTCCCGACATTTAATTTTTTAAATCTAATACAGGCCTGGAAAATATTTAATTTTTTTATCACACTTGCACCCATACGAGCTTTCTTTGAGGCATTCAGCATCGGACAGGACATTTGCCAAAGTATTCTTGGCGATCTATGAAATCCCTAAAATCAAGATTAAGCTAAATAATTGCTCTCTTCGACAAAATCCGCCAATGTTCATCTGGTAAGATCCTTTCAAAAAACACTAATTCGCTTAAGTTTTGTTTAGTGCGTTTTCTTGGCAAATCTAACAAGACTGCTCGTATCAAGGCGAAGCCCTGAATGTTCCGACTGCCTTTTAGGGTCTATGGGGCAGTAGTAACATGAAAAAATAAAAATAAACTAAAATTTTTTTTTCTTAAATTTAGATTTTTTGTTAAAACATCCCCCACACGTCATATTAAGTACATGTGCTAGATTTTGCTCCTATTAACAAATCAATTATGGCATATAAGCTTCCCTGAACCAATTTGGAACGATTTCTAAGACTGATTATATCTCGCTTACACATTAATAGCGCGAAATATATCGCGCGTTATTTTCCCCAAAATGGCCAAAATGGTAATATTCAAACCCACATAACTTTACGAAGAAAGATTACAGGTAAAATAAGTTTTCAATTTTAAGCTAAAGACAACCATAGCTTTCGAATGGTATAAAAATTCCATCAAAAATGGCTAGTTAAAAAGTCGAAATTTGTCTGAAAAAAACCCGTCCCAAGCACAATTATTCCGTTACTTTCGTTAGGAAAGTCGGAACAACAATCAGATATATCTAATACAAGATCAAATTGATCCATCATGCCGAAAAAATTTCGGTCGCGATCTGCAGAATCCGTACAAAGCTTAAAATGATATAAAAATGATTTATGATTTTTTTGCACTTTGCTTTCAAACCTAGGCAATGAGTGGAGATTATATTAAAAAACAGCAAAAAAGGACCGTTGGATGTAGTTCTAGGAGACTTTTCTACGTCTGTTCACACTCTAACACGTATTTTCAACTACTGTTTTTTCTCCCTATCGCGATCACATCAACTCTTTCCATACAACCTTAAAACCTTTCCCAAGTGTTCCGCTAAGTTTTTCGATCTCGAGGTATTTCAAACCCAACCCTTTGTTTATTTTAATACTGAATTGATTTTTTAATCAATACCAAGCTACGCGCTACTCTATACCTTACTATACTCTATGCAATTTCTAAGCTTATATTCACTAATATTCGCGTTCTTACTTTGCCGTAAATCGTTTATATTCTCTAAATCGAGTTCTTAGTTTGCCGTAAATATTTTTTATTCTCTAAGCCCAGTTCTCATTTCGTCGTAAATAGTTTATAGTCTCTAAATCGAGTTCTTAGTTTGCCGTAAATAGTTTATATTCTCTAAATCGAGTTCTTAGTTTGCCGTAAATATTTTATATTCTCTAAGCCCAGTTCTCATTTCGTCGTAAATAGTTTATAGTCTCTAAATCGAGTTCTTAGTTTGCCGTAAATAGTTTATATTCTCTAAATCGAGTTCTTAGTTTGCCGTAAATCGTTTATATTCTCTAAATCGAGTTCTTAGTTTGCCGTAAATAGTTTATATTCTCTAAGCCGAGTTCTCATTTCGTCGTAAATAGCTTATAATCTCTAAATCGAATTCTGAATTTGCCGTAATTGTAATAGAACAGGAAGTCAACTCAACAGTATTTTTTTTTGAAAGATTTGAAAAAAGCAATCTGATCATTTAAATCGAAGTTTACAAGTAATGTTCAATTTCCTGGCAAAATTTGAAAAAAAAATTGTCTGAACAATCATTTCCTGCATGTCAAATTTCATAATTTAGGTCATTTTATCTTTTCAATTAGCTTTTTGATTCAAATATGTTCGTTGCCTACAATGCTTGAATCTGCCGCAATTATAGTTGACCTTCATGAGTTGATGAGGCCATGAGTGTGAGTTGAACTCGTCCATTAAGCCCCACCCAGCTGTTACGGAGATTCCATGGAAGTCCTTTTCAGGCAGTCGAATTGACCCCACATACTGGTCCACAAAATCCAGCTCTTCGTCCAAAATGAGTAGTGCTTTATAGTGATTGAGAGTATGGATTTTGGGCTGTTGTTTTATAATCATAAAAGTAAAATCAGAACGAAAACTTTTTTCGTTGTTAAGATGTGTCCAAACGAATTTTTTTTTGTCTCAGAACAATTCTCCGAACGATTTGGCTTAACTAATTTCTTTTTTGAGACTGAAGCGTAAGTTTCACATTAATCATTCATATGTTCAGAAACAATTGGTTTTTTACGTGATTTGAAAGCTTTGGTTGAAAAAGCCCAAAATTTCATTCCGATGTCATTATCCATGTAAGTTGGTTGTCTGAACTCGGGGTGAAGAATTTTCTGTGTGACATTTCGAACTTGGGCGTTCTCACCCATATCGTAAATATTTAGAGTACCAGCGACAACTCGTATCATGGACTCGTCATAGTATTCAATACAATGTGCAGCGGTTATGATTGTGCGAGGATTGAATATCGATCCTCCACAAAAGTGGGTTTCAATTTCCATGCTTTTGTTTTGCAAGCTGACAATGAAGGGAAATTCTCCAAAACTCGCTTTACTGCCATTGATTATCTCAATTATGAACGGGTTATGAGTCTTTTTAGATGCTTCTTTGCCAATGTTTAAGGCTAGCGAGCAAATAATTAGAGTTATCATGTTCATTATAAGCTAAATAGAATCACCTGGGCTGACTTCTATAGACCGAAAACGCTAATCAAACAATTCCATAAACTGAGTCACTGAAAAAATACGAATCATACAAATTTCATACTTTTAGCTAAAATGGTGCCATCAAAACTTCAAAAAACCTTTTTCTTGTTTTGGCTTAAAGTTCGGTGTATCGTACCAAATAAAAAAGAAGAACTTTTTGTCAAAAAAAAAAGATAATCATTCAGCTTCCATATATGGAAATTGTAAGACTAGCATATTTTGAATGTCGATAACAAAAAATTTTCCAAATAATTTTAAAATAAACCCAAACTTTTTAGCAACTAATTTTAAAATAAACCCAAAATTTTAGAAACAAAAAAATATCTATGGAAAATTTAACTTTTTGTGTGCGCAACGTAGACTTGAACACTTTTTGTTAATGTTTTTCTTTTACGCTTAATCGCTTAATAAATTATTTAAAACGTATTTTTGTATGGCAATCTTCTGTGTGCTTGATCAAAAAGTGCTAATTTACAAATTTAAGTTTTGAAAATAATCATCGTTGAAAATGTTTACCAAAATATTGAAGTTTGTTACTTTCGTTATATCATTTGTGAAAGACAGCTCTAAGACATTTTAGGTCATTTTCTATGCATTGTAAGTGCAAGACCGTCCAACCTTTAGTTGGTGACTCCAGCTTCGAGTAAACCAAGGTCTTTGTCACTTGCCTTCGCCTACAAACAAAACCCAAAATTTTTCAGAAATTAAAATAAAAAAAAAATTTAACTTTTTTTATTTATGGAAAATTAATTGTCGTACAATTTTCATATACGGAATAATGCTTATCATAGAGATTTCATCCAGTTTTCTGTACGTATGGAATTGTGTGGTCAGAGTTTACGTACCTAGTAAACGATCTTTTTCTGATCTAAAACTTGGGCGGTGCATTGACATAAAAAACTCTTGAATACTCTGAGAATGGGTTATTTTAAATCTGAATCCTGTTTGTTTATGGTTATTTCAGATCTGACAAAATCTATATAGGCTCTAAATTCAGATTTGAAAATTTGTTTTTCTTGATTGTTCCAGATGTGAAAAAGTATCCACAAATCTGACGCAGCGTTGGCTATTTAAGGCGTTTCAGTAGTATCATGTAAATTTTGCCCAAAATGCATGTACTACGCAGATACTTTGAAATGTAAGAATTACGTTCGGATTTTTAAGAGTTGGCTATTTTTGATCTTTTTTCAGAAGAAGTTTGGCTTTGTTTCTGGTTACTTCTGATTTTACCCTATCTATCTCAGATCTCAATTTCGGATAAAAATGGTAAAATCAGGCCTCAAAAACAACATATGTAAGAAAAAAAGAATTATGATCATTCATCCACGAGGGATGGGACCAACATACGAGCTGTACAGCTCATCACGGCGAACCGCTGTTGTGCCCCTGCTTAACATTACATTTTTTTGTTGAACAATTTACTGGGTGCGATATAGAAAATTTCAACGAGACAAAATATTAACTTTGCTCTACTCAAATCGAACTTTTACCAAGCACACTGGTGCTTAAAATTTACTTTAAACTCTAATAAAGCTCGGGATCATTTGTTTCTTCCAAAACCATTTCGGTGATTAAATTTGAAATGTTGCTAGTATATTTCAGTACCAGAATGAGTATTTTTGCGCTGTGATTTCAGGTATAATTAAAATTTTCTGCTTTGAATTTAGATTAAAAACACTTCTGCAGAATTGACGTAACAAAAAGCAACATTTGCGTAAAAACACGCAACACGACGAATGAGCAACTAATTCTGACCAGAAAAATGAAAACATTATTGACAAAAACATAGAAAAAGTCTGGCAAAATCACAATTTGAAAAATGTTGTTTTCAAGGTGGCGTTTGTTCACCCAATCGCTAGATGGCGTTCTTGCATTTGAAAAATTGCTTGAATAGGGCAAGAAATTTGATTTTACGGTATCAAAGTTCGTCTTTCTGAAGCTTTTCAAATCGAGATTACTCCTGGTAATGCGCAATTAGATTATACAAAAAAAGATTATACAAAATGTTGCTAGTATATTTCAGTACCAGAATGAGTATTTTTGCGCTGTGATTTCAGGTATAATAAAAATTTTCTGCTTTGAATTTAGATTAAAAACACTTCTGCAGAATTGACGTAACAAAAAGCAACATTTGCGTAAAAAAACGCAACACGACGAATGAGCAACTAATTCTGACCAGAAAAATGAAAACATTATTGACAAAAACATAGAAAAAGTCTGGCAAAATCACAACTTGAAAAGGTTGTTTTCAAGGTGGCGTTTGTTCACCCAATCGCTAGATGGCGTTCTTGCATTTGAAAAATTGCTTGAATAGGGCAAGAAATTTGATTTTACGGTATCAAAGTTCGTCTTTCTGAAGCTTTTCAAATCGAGATTACTCCTGGTAATGCGCAATTAGATTATACAAAAAAAGTCTTCAAAATTTTTCAGTTGATTTGACTATTCAACCTAATTCGATAGATTTACGATAAGCATTTGTAAGGGTTCAGGTTTACGATACAGGAAAACAAGTAGCTACGACTATTAAAAGCTTAATCGGGCATCTTTTTCTGAAGTCCGGCAGGTAATTTTGAATGCATCTGGTTGCTTTCTAACTGTATAAGTAGCTATAATAGGAGCTTTCCAATGAGAAACTTTGAACCACAGAGTCCAAATCTTTTGGTGTTTCACGGAATGTTCAACAAAAAAGCGTCGTTTTCTAACAAGGTTTGATATTGTCATACCCGTAGGTATGCGTAATGTTTAATATTGAATCCGAACGGATTGGCGAGCTAATTATGAATGAAACTAAGATGTAAATAAGACAACTGAATCATGGTTGCTTATTTTTATCTTCTGATGACAATTCCCCAACTCATTGTTTAGCTTTGTCTTTCAAGGTCACTTGACCAGCTTAACGCAGTAAGCCTAATAAATAACTATACATAATATGTATTGGCAATCCGGCCGGATGACCTTCCCCCTCTCATCAATAAATAAATATGTATATATATCAAATTTGAGTTTTACGTTCCCTTAGGACCTGAGTTTTATGTCCCCGTGGGACTGGAATGAGTTTGAGTTTTACGTCCCCGTGGGACTGGATTGAGTTTGTTATTGTTTCTCTGTTGCTATTTGCTCCTTTTTGTTCCCCTTCTCTTGGTGCTTTTCAAAGTCAATCAATTCCTCCACATTGTGTACATTCATCACCGATAGTACTTCCAGATCCGTAGTTGATTATTCAGGGCTATCCGCAGGGAATACCAGATCTACTATTTGAGTCGTGCTGGTTTGATCTTTCGGGCGGATCGCATCCTAAAATGTTAGGCACGCTTGGCATTCGGGTGACTTTTCATGGAAACCCATCTCTGTGATGAAGTTTTTTTTAGCTAGGTGGCGTCTGATATGGTGTCGTCGTTTCTTGGCTGCTTGTTCGTCTATCTGTAGGTGAATCATTGGAGAATTTCTTAGTAGGCGATTGTAGAGTGTCCTCTACTGCATTTATGGCAATTGGGTTTCCCAATGCGCCGGCAAGTGTTGACTGTCTGGCCCTAGTCTATTTTCTTGTCGGTTTTGATTGTAGTTGCTTAGACTGATATTGTTTTGACTCCGGTGTTGCCTTTTGGTTAACCCTCTTGGGTGGCAGAGCTAAACTTTCGGACGTGGATGATCCCGAGTCAGTTGTTGAGCCAGAAGTGGCCGCACGCTCTTTTTCTCGCCTTTGATCCGATTGGAACTCCATCCCTCGTGTCCGCGTTTTTGGAGTTGGTCGTCCCCCAGCTCTTTTCCCTTTCGCTTTGCGTTTTGATGGGCTGTTTTGTTCCTTTTGTGTTAGCTTCACGGTAGACCTGAAGCGTCTTCTTTAAACATCGGGTGTCGTGGTGCACTAGGGTTTTCTATATCTAAATAACACAAACAAGGTTTAGTTCTCCGAGCGGATTTATATGCCACGTAATCACTGAGCGTTGAGGGGTGACATGGACCATAATTTAGAGGGCTAGGTACGAATGCAAAATCATTGTTTCTTAGTAGTAGCCGTGGTTGTTTTTCTTTTGTTTGGACCCACGCCAGGGTGTGTAAGTTAGGATTTTTCCATCGATGGTTTTGTGTTTTTGTTCAAAAGTTCTTGCGTTTTCTACTTTCGTAGCCAGTCTAATTGTTTTTCTTGCTACTTTTTTTATTATTTGATCAGGTTGCTGTTGTATCCCTTTATATCTTAAGTTTAACTTTTCCTTTTCTAGTGCTACCGCTTTTCTAGTTTTTACACCTGCTGTGGTATGTGGTTGATTGTCTTAATTTCAGTGTTCTCAGCAACAATTGGCTCTGGTTTTCTGCGTTTGATGCACAGTTCGTTCTCTGACCACTTCTGCAGGTCGTGCATTATTTCTGCTGGGATTGGCGGGTGCGTCAGATGTTTCCGATCTAAACAAGCGTGTTTAGCGTTTTCCCAATTTAGATTATTAAGTAAACTATTAGTCGTTATATTCGAAATTGGTGTGTTACTTTTCCGTCCCATATGTGCTTCGAAAGGTGTGATTTTAGTCATTCCGTGCGGAGTTATTCTTAATGTTTTGATAATTTCTGCCACACTCGATAAAGTTTTGAACGGTTTACTACTTGGATCGATTCTCATGACACCATGTCGTCGTTTTAATGTTAGTATCAAACTTCCTACGACACCAAATGATCTATGGCCGTCTAACGGTGCAAACAATAGCTTTATGTTGTTTGATTTACAGAATAGTTGAAATTTTTTAGCGCGAAACGTTTGAGCCTGATCGCACCTTAACCGGCTAGGTACCCCATTATCTGAAATGTATCGTGGCCTAAATTTTAATGCAACGTCCGCTGTTGTGTGTGTTTGAAACTACCTTAACCGTTGGGAATTTTGACTAATTATCTATTGCCACTGAAATGTAAGCGTCTATATTCAACTCGTCGGGGAGCGGACCCGCAAAATCCAGTTGGACCTTTTCATTTGGTTTAACTACAAATTCTATTTGGGGAAGAATGTTGTTTACCGATAATTGGTTTTAATTTTTGACCTTGTTGTGTACATTCTCGACATCTTTGCGCCATTTGTTTTATTGTCCTGTGTAAATGCGGGAACCAGATATTTTGGCAGAGATCTAGCATGGCCACAGAACCGGGATGCGTGAGGTGTAGTCTGTCTAGTACTGTTTGCCTGAGTTGCGTTGGCAGGACTATGTCGTCTTCGATTAAGAGGCAGTCGTCTTTCACATGCAGTCTAATTCGTACGTTGTACCAGTATCCGCCAAATGACAATTTGAGTGCGTCCCAGTCTCGTTTTTGTACAAAAATGACAAGTGGTCTTAAGTTTTTGTCCTTTCGGGTGGCCGCTGCGAAGAAGTTAAGCCCAACACTTTTTGGAGTTTTCTTCTATAGAGTGGTGTATCCTCTTCCTCTCCCTGTCGTTGGTCTCCCTGTCGGTTGTCGCGACAATTTCGATCGCGGTGAGATTGTGGCTAGCTTCCAATTGAGTTGTTGTCATAGTGGGAGGTTCGGTGTTTGGTTGGAGTTCTTCTTGTATTCTAACGATAGGGTCCATTCGGCATACGCAGTATTCGTAAGTTTCCTTTGTTTCGATTGAAAGATCCGTTTGGATGATTGCATTGGCTGGCATACTTTCTGTTTGCGTGGCAGTTGTTGAAGTTACTTTCATTGTTGGCGACGTTTTCCTACTAAATCACTCTGTTGAGTCGGTGAACACTATTTTTGGGAAGGTTGCTGGTTTTCGTTTTAGGTTCTCTCTTGCGTCCTTGCCGGCGTCTGGTTTTAGTTTCACGTCTGATTGTTTTTTGTTTGATAGGCTCTCCTCTCTGTCTGACTCGCCTTGCCACTGGTTTTTGTTTGTGTGTTCACCTGTTAAACATCATTCTTCTTTCTGTTCTTTGGGTATGAATCCTCCCGTAAATTCTTTCATAATTTGTTTTCTCATTTTTTTCTGACCGTCTTTCGTTGAGTTGATTTTGGCAATTTAGATCGTGAGCGTTTTGATTTTTTCTCGTCGACTGAATTCGAAAGTGAGTTGTGAGCGAATGATTTGGCTTTGGCGTTGGATCATGTTTGAGTGTTTGACCGCTTATGTAATGAACGCTATGATCGGAATGCGATTGAAATAATGATTGGTGTATTTTTATCCCTTTGTTTTTCTCGCGTTTTTTGATCGGCCAATAGGGCGCTGGTTTCCTATTGGCTAATTGGTTTAAAATTAAGTTGTCCATCATTTCAAGATTGTTAACAAATGAGTTGATTGACGCCACAATAAATTCCTTATCGTACCTGCTGGGGTTATTCCAATTCCAACCGGATTTTGGGATATATAGTCAATTAATCCCATTTTGCTCCCTGCCAGATATTTGATATTGAAATTAAAAGGGATTCATCGGTCGATCCATCTTTTGAGCCTGCTTTGACTTGTCTTAAATTTTTCACCAGCGTTTAAAGCACTGATCAAAGCTTGATGGTCGTTAATTACCCTAAAAATTTTTCCGTAAAGATAATATTTGAAGTGCTCAATCGCCCACTCGACCCCCAGGAGTTCTAACTCATTTACTGAATATTTTTCTTCTAACGAAATTAGAAATCTTGATGCGTACGCGATAGCCACCCACCCCTCGTTTGTGTTTTGTTCCAGGGCCGCGCCGAGTCTATACGTAGATGCATCGCAAACTACTCGTGTGTGGAGATTTTGGTCAAAATGTTTGTTTTGTGTAATTTCTGTGACTCACATTTGAATATTATGGAATGCGGAATCTTGCTCCGTCGACCAATTAAGTGTTTTGCGTTTGTCTATATTCTTAAGAAAGAGACGGAGTGCTGCCGCAGCCTGTGCCAAATATGGGATGTACTTTGTAAGATGATGTATTGATCCCATGAAACTTTTCAGTTGTTTAAGCGTTTTAGGTGGTGGAAGTTTTTCTATTGCGTCTGTTTTTCTCAAAAGGGGGTAGTTCCTTCACTATCTATATGAAACCCAAGCCATTCAAATTGTTTGTACGCGAACTTAATTTTATCCAATGATATTGCGAGGTTTTGTTTATCCAGTCTGTGGAGAAGTTTTTCCAGTGATTCCTTATGTTTGTCTATCGATCCTTTTTTGATGATAAAAATGTCATCTAAATACGCGTAAGTATTTTTACAATTGATTTTTGTGAGATTGGTTGCCTTCTGAAATTCTGCCGGCATGTCTGTTAAGCCGTAGAACTCAGTTTGGAACTGATAAGTTCCCGCGGCATTTCCCCCTATGAGACTAAAATTACATTGTTCTGTAGTTTTCTTATCCAACGGGATTTGTGAATACGCATATCGTAAGTCAAGGGAAAAAAATTGCAAGGTTCTTTCGTATCAGATTTTTTCTGTTTGTGCGATGTTATCGAGTAGAAGATCGATATTCGACATCTGATACTTGTTTTTGTGAATGAACTTGTTAATTTTCTTAGATTCCAGCGCAAGCTTGACTGTTTGGTCCTTTTTTACTGTTATTACGATCGGACTGATGAAGTGTTTATCAGAACACTTTCGCAACTTGATAATACTTTTTTGGTCGATTAGTTTGTTTAGTTCATTTTCAACTCTTTATTGTAGATGAATCGGAATACGTCGACCCTTTTGTTGAATCGGTGAACGTCCGAAATGAATTGTGTTTTCAAAACAAGGTTTTTTGCTTTTCCAATTCTCGCACCTAGGTTTATGAAACTTTCTATTACCCATTGTTTTATACCGGGGTTTGATGTGTTTTCTTCTGTTATGTTCAACACTTGCTTATGCTGTGTTTGTTCTTGAATTAATTTTATACCGATGCTTAAGAGTAAATTACGGCCGAGAATGTTGGCCTTTTGATCGCCAACCACAATAAATGGAGCCAACTGGATAGTCCATCCAACAAATTCTATTGCTAGCATTTGTCGTCCCTTCGGAATAATAACTTTTCCATTATAGCAAGCTAGATTACGTGCGGCATCTTCCGCAGGGATTTTTTTTTTCAAAATAGTAGTTTTGTGGTTTTGATGTATTCGACGTGCCGTAGTTTCATTTGGGAATGACATTGGACTCCCTGAATCCGCAATGGTAAGCATTTCCTCGGATTTTGTTTTTAGTTTCACAATATGTCCATTTAAATCTTCCTCGCTGATTTTCATTGTTTGTTTAATTTCGAATGCATCTGAAATTTACAACATAGAATAATTATCTTTTTGTAATTACTCTCAACCGTTTTGTGACGTGAAATCTGCGAAAACCACTGGGTCACTGGGTTTAATGCTGGCTTTCAATTTCATCTCGTGATTCATTATCAGCGTTACTTCGATGAAAATTTACATGATTTCAACGACAGACCTTTGCAAAATGTCCACAGTTTGCACATTTCGTGCAAATTTTATCTCGGGCTGGACATGTTTGAAAATGGTTTGGGCTAAACGGATTTCCACATCTGTAGCATTGTTTTTGTGAAGAGTAATTTTGTGTACTTCTGTTTTGATTTCCCTTTGTGTTTTGATTTTGTCTTCCCCGCGAGTAATTTCCTCTATTGTTGTTCTGAAAAGGTGAGGAAAATCCGCCACGTCCTCTTTTGGGTAGAAAGTAACCCATTGGCTCTTGCTTGATCGCAACGGACGAATTTGTTCCGATTGGGTTTAACTTCATAGTTTTGCTTTGTTCAATGCCCTTCTCGCGTCCTATTGCATATTAATTTGCTTCTTGTGGTGTTCTTGTTTGAGCTAGTAATTCCTCGGCGATTTTTTCATTGTTCTTGTGGGTGGTGAACATATCACGAACCCATTCACTTTCCCTGTCTCCACAGTCTGCGCGGGATGCTAGCTCTACTAGATCTGCGTGGAATTGTTCTAATGTTTCATTTTTTCTTTGTTTACGGCAGATAAAGTTGTATCTTTTGAATGCTATGATTCTGTGGGTAATAAAAATGTCTTCTAATACTTGTATTAGCTGTCTTGTCGTTGTCGTCTGTATCATTAGCCCTGGTCGCTTCTGTTGAACTTGTCTCTGACCTTCCATGCCTAGATATAGAAATAGGTAGCCTCGCAATCTCGCATCCGCTTTGTCCCAGTTTACAGAGTTTTACATAACGCCTTTGTCTCTTGCTTTTTGGGAACTATTCTCCCAATTTACTTTCTTTTCTTGGTTTCTGACATCTCTATTCTTCCGTTTTGCGTCCGTTTCTCCCTGTATCTCGACTTCCAAAATTGGTTCAGATGGCAGAGTAACCTCAGGTTTCTACCGTAGTAGATTTCGGATCTCTATTCCGTCTTTTGCGAAAACCGCGAGCTCTACAAGTGCAACCCACTTACTCCATTCTAGCGGGGGCTCTGCTGTTGCTTTCTCCCAGAACGAGTTTATATTGAGAGGATTTTTCGTTGATCCTGCTGGCTGCGACATGTCATACCCGTAGGTATGCGTAATGTTTAATATTGAATCCGAACGGAATGGCGTGCTAATTATGAATGAGACTAAGACGTAAATAAGACAACTGAATCATAACTGTTTATTTTTTATCTTCTGATGACAATTCACTAAACTCGTTGTTTAGCCTTGTCTTTCAAGTCCTTTGACCAGCGCAACGCAGTGAGCCTAATAAATAACTATACATCATATATATTGCCAATCCGGCCGGATGACAGATATAATAACCAGACTGCACCTCCGAAAAAGTTTTTCAGTTACTTTTTGTCCCGGTCAGATCTGTTCAAAAATTTTTCTTAAAATTAAATCAATTCTTAAAATCAAAATTTTAGTCCTGGTTTTAGCTAATTGCCGAGGACAAAACATCAGAAACAAAACATCAGAAAAAAGAATGATTTACTTGCAATATTGGAAAAAAAAATTATGTTTTTCGTCTCGGGACAATATAAATATGAGAAGGAAGACTATGCCTGTATCCAATTAAATGCTCGATACCAATTGTTTCTCTGGGCCGCAGCTGTTCCAACTCTCGTCCAAAAGGGGGGCCAGTTCTGATCGTCTTCGAAAAAACCAAGGGAAATAAAGTTACAACAAAGAGGAAAGCTTGTTTCACCATTTTAATCGTGACTTTATCTCTCTTTCTCTCTTATGTTTTTTTCTGGAGTTTTCGATTCTTATTAATCAGATTGAGATTAGTTTTTAATTTCAACTTTAGTCGAGCTGACAATATTCAACTGACTCAAAATCTACTCGGAATTGGGTATTTGCTGGTAGCAACTTGCTTATCTAAAACTAAACACTTCAAAAAAGATTTAACTAAGCTTTCAATTGGCTTTATCAAATAAATAATCAGTGGTTGAGATTCGCAGACTTTGATTTTGAGCTTAGAAACTAAAACAAAAGCTTCATTCAAAAGCAGTCTAACTGATTTTTTTTTTATCTCTATGAATTTAGGTTAGAAGAGCAAAATGATAATTTAACGCTTTTACCTTTGTACTTCAAACAATAATATAAAATGCATTTGGTTGTCTGAACTCTCGATCAAAACCAAAAGAAAAATCCTCAAACTTGATTTTTATCATTCCCAGACTAAGTTTAGATTTCTTTGACTTTGTCTCTACAGATTATAGCTTCTTTAATCTCCACTTTATCGCAAAAATTTGAAGACGACACAAATTGGTGGTGAATAAAATCGGTCATAGAATTTCTATACCTTTTTAAGAACGGAGAGCACTAAGATCAACCAAGACAAGGTTTTGTCGGTAAATGGGAGAGCTTAAGAAAAAGATTTAGAAAAACGTCCGAACATATTAGGGACGAAAAAAATGACGGAGAACACAGTTTTAAATGAATACAAAGTCCTATTAAGAACAAAAAGTTTCAATTCGGAAAATTAGAAATTTAGGCAGAATTCTTTTTGTTCCGACTTTCGTAACGAAATTAACGGAATATTTGTGCTCGGGTGGTTTTTTTAACACAAATTTCGACTTTTATTCACAATCAATTTTTGAGGGACTCTGTTATTATTGTTCAAGAGGTATTGTTTTTATGAACTTAAAGTCAAAAAGGTATTTCACCTGCAATCATTTTTTGTAAAGTTATATGGCTTAAAGATTGCCATTTTGGATTGCCAAAAAGATTGCCAAAAACTAGAATTGATTATAAGAGATAATAAACCTTGGAGAATTGGGGTTGACAAAACTGTTAGTCGAATACACCACACATAAACTGCTGAGATTCGATGAACAAAATCATGAATTAATTACAAATTTGGAAAAAAGGTTGCTTATAAACTAGATTTTAGGCTTCATTCATTGTTGTTCCGACTTTCGATACGAAAGTAACGGAATATTTGTGCTCGGGGTGGGTTTTTTTTTCTTCAGACAAATTTCGACTTTTTAACTAGCCATTTTTGACGGAGTTTTTTATATCATTCAAAAGGTATTGTTGTACTGAGCTTAAATGCAAAAAGATTTTTCACCTGTGATCATTTTTTGTAAAGTTATGAGGGTTTAAAGCTTGCCATTTTGGCCAATTTGGGATAATTAACGCGCGATAAATTTCGCGCTATTAACGCGTAAGCGGAGATTTAATCCGTCTTAGAAATCGTTCCAAGTTGGCTGAACGAAGCTTATTTGCCATAATTGATTAGTTACAAGGAACGAAAACTATCCTTTTGTACTTTATATGGCGTGTGGGGGGGATGATTTTCATAAAAAACTTCAAATTTTAGAAAAAAAATTTCTTTTTATTTTATTTCATTTTATTTTTTTAAATGTTATTAGTGCTTCATAAACCTTAAAAGGCAGTCGGAACATTCAGGGCTTCGCCCTGATACGAGCAGTCTTGTTTAGATTTGCGACCACTTACTAGCCTCTAAATTAAACAATAGCATAGATTGCTTTTTTACGGTGTCTCAAAGAAGGTTTTCTGTTACCTCTTTTAATTCACTTAGATTGACGAAGTTGTATCAGCTTGTGACAATTGTTTATCCTAGCGTGAGTACCGAGTTGATTTTGCATCCATCAAAATAAATAATTTTTGTCGCTCACTTCAATAAAAAGTGCTTAATTTTAAATTTTTCGTAGTACGATATTGTATAACACCATTTTTCGTTCACAAAATAAGAACCGTTCATCCTCTTCTTTTTTGAAAAAAAAAAATGATTTTTTTGGCCAACAGAGTCAGAATTTTTTTTTTGGAAAAAGATCTGTTTGAACAAAAAAATCCTTCCACAACGATTGAGAAAAGCTAGTGATTTTGGCGCAAGCAAATTTCCGTGTTTCTTTTAATTTGCGGATTCCACTTACAATTTGCTGATTCAGCTTACTTCCGCTGAATCCACGACAGAGTATTTTTACTCCTTATGTATATTTTTAGTTGTTTGTGAAATTTAAAAACTGTTCGGGATTCCTAAATTTGTTTTGAGGATTTTGTAAATTCACATGTCTTTGAAGCAATTTTTGGATTTACTTATTTGTTCTAGGAATCTAAAACAATGAAAAAGATCAAACAAAATGCATTTTTCCGGCTACCGAGACAAAACTGTGTTCAACAAGTTGCGGCGTTTGCGGATTTGTCGCAGTTTGAACTCGTTGTAATGAGAATTGTATGACTAGAAAACTTTATTTAAAGATAGTTCTGAATTCTAAGACTAATAGTTATGTTCTATCTGGGTCAAATAGCCGGAAGATTAAAAGCACAATAGCCAATTTAATTTGTAGTTGTTTTGTTTTTGTTTGTCTTAATTTAGAACTCAAATTGAAATACCTTACGAGAATTTTGGAAAATTTTGAAAAATATCAAAATAAGGGAGATTCTTTTTGCTACAAACTATAAATCGCGTCAATTTTCGTCTTTTAATTTTCTACATGCTTTCACCACGCGAAAAATGTATATTGCCGCCAATGAAATTTACAAACTTCAGCATCAATCCTAGGTACCCGGGTTGACGTCCTTAGAAGAAAAATGCCTATCATGCAGTTTCATTATGAAGTATATGGAAAAAATGCAGATCATACAAAATTCATACAGAATTTAATAATTGTTTTAAAGATTTTTAGTGAACATTTGGGGTCTATTTTCTTCTTTTGAAGCTTTTTTGGTCATCAAAAACATTGACAATTTTCGATAGAAATGCTTATCGCACATTTTTGATGTATGTAATTTATAAGATAACCATTTTGTCATAGAAAAAACAATTTTTTTAAAAACCACCAAAAAATGTTTCAGGGTATTTTTATACAGATTTAAATAAGTTATTTATAAGATAGAGGGCTTTTGACACTCAAAAACTTAATTATAGTTTTTTTTGAGAAAAAGCTTATCAAATCTTTTTCATATATGAAAATCTATGATAAGCATTTAAGAAAACTTCAACTTATTTAGAAATCAATCAAAACTGCGTACGGGTGGTTTTGAATGAGCTTAAATTTCACAAAAAAGTGACAGCAGTCTTCTTGGTCGCAAAAAACTGTATTTCCTTTTGGTCGAATAAATTCTTATCATTTTCTTTTCATATATGAAAGATATAAACTATTCATAAATCAATTAAAGTGTGATGGGGTAGTTTTAAATGAAAGTAACTTAAATCAATTGTGTCACATTTTTTCAATTTTGAATCATTGTTATGTAAAATTTAGCTTTCCTATGTTTCAATTTGATTGAAAAACGGTAAATTTATTTGTCATTAGATGATATCATCGCAGAAAACTTTTATTCCGATCGGAGCAATAGAGTTCGGTATAGAGTGCTCACGTGTGGTTTCTATCCCACTGAGTCTTTCAGAATTTTTTTAAAAATTAAACTAAAAAACGAATAGACTGCGGTTTTTTTTTAAATTAAACGAGCTCTCAGCTTTTCTAAATCATTTCTGTGTTATGGTAAAGTGAAGTAGATATGAAATATGATACTTTTTTTACTTCTGCAAAAAACTCTTCATGTCTTTTTTACCGTTTTATTTTCATTTACGTTTAGCCTGAAGGTTTTTCTTGGGAACGTGGTTGAGTTTAGTTCAGGGGTGGCCTTCTCATACAGTAATTTTGGATAGGGTGCACCGTCTGTTCGTCACACTATCTTAATTTTGGCTGGTTAGAAATGTGCAACTTCTTAGTCTAGTATCAACCCGTATCTTACTCTTATATTCAATAGAAATAGATCTATAGAATCTCAATAGATCTAGTAGATACTGGTATTCTTGCGATGAGTTGATTTTATCAAAAAACTGTTGCAATTATATTCATTTTTTTAAAGAATTGAGTTAGCAAATTGATTTTTTGCGACATCATTATCAATTAATGGTCAAACTAATTTAAACTGGCTAAAATTGATTTTTGATTCGTCATAGGTGCCAAATGTGAGGCGAACATATCGAAAGCCAACCAACCAATGGCAGCTAGAAACACATTATTCCACAGTTTTTACCTTGTAAATCTGTGCATAATGATGTTTCTGTGCGCCATCGCTTAGTTGATTTTCGAAAGGATGGGCCCATATATGATTCCTTTGAAAGATGGTTCTTGTGACGAAGGAAGAAGTTACAATATATGAGTTGTTTTTCGAGATGTTCCATATCTGACATCCAAGATGTTCTGAGTTAGTTTTTTATAGAACTTCTGGATGCAGATACTAAATAAGACTTGGGTGTAGATACTGGCCTCGACAACTGATTGAACGTTGATATCGTCTGGCAGCGACTTTCATCTCAAATTTTGTTGTATTTTTTTTTCAACCTTTGGTATGGTCCAGGTAGAATTAGCAAGTTTGAGCTGTCTCAAACTAGTGGAGAATTAGCGAAAAACGCAGTCGAGGTTCCAACCTCTTTTGTTTTCTCGATATTCTCCATTTTCAGAGATGGCACGCTTCATATGATAGTCTTAAATCTACTTGCCATGTTTCATCAACACAACAAGCATTCTATTCAGTTTTATATAATGAAAAAACTGCCTATCATACAATTTAATAGTATGCAAAAAATGCTCGTCACAGAATTCCATAGTATGGAAAAAATGCTTGTCATACAATTTCATAGTATGGAAAAAATGCTTATCATAAAATTTCATGGTAGAGAAAAAATGCTTATCATGCTATTTTCATACAATTTTGGGGATAAGGAGACTAATGAAAAAGCTCAATTTTAAATTCCAGACTATGGAAAAAAAGCTTGTTATAAAATTTCATAGTATGGAAAAAAAGATTGTTTTGCTATTTTCATACACTTAATTTTTGTCTATGAAATTGAATGAAAAAGTATGATAAGCATTTTTTTTCATGCTTGAATACTGTATGATAAAAAATTTTTGTCAATTCGGGTATACATGTATATAGGCAGAAGTGAAATTTACTTGGGCGAAGTGGAAGTATGCAAAAAAGTAAAGAGAGCAATTTTGATTGAATGTATTTTTGTAGAAGACCTGTTTTGAATTTCTTTTAAATCAGTTAAGAACTAATCAAAACCATGACTTCAAAGCACTCGTGCCTAACCTCATTTCGCTCTAATTTTTGGGAATCATGATGCAAAGGTCTGCAATGGAGATTCTGCTAAAATCCGTTATGTTAAGCAGATACTATAAAACAGTGAAATAACCTGAAAAAAATACCTTGAGCAAATACCTGAAATACTTTGAGCAATAGTTGAAATATCTTGAGCAAAAAAAGCTTCAAATTCAAAAATGGTTTCAAATCTGAAATAATCAAGAAAAAAAGTTTTAGAATTCAAGTTTTTGTCTGAAATAGATTTTTCAATAACGAACTAATAACGAAAACCATTTTTTTCTAAATCTAAAATTAGATCTGAATTTAATCGTTTCTAAAGAACAGGCGTTAGTGTAACAGACACTAGCGATTTCAGTTGAAGCTTTTTTCTTAGGATTTAAAAAAGTCATCAATCTTTGACTGACCGACCCTCTAGCTTTTCCAAAAGCGCCGAGAATTGGGTCATAATAAGACATGAATATAATTTTTTTTCGAACGAAAAAAGGTCGGCAAAGTTTTGAAAAATAGTCAAAAGCATGTTACCCCACCCCTATCGACATAGTTTTAGATCCTCCACTGATTTTAATATGATTTTTAGAACTGATTTTTTTTTGAAATAGAAAATCAACTAGGTAGGGGCGTCTTGTGTCATATGTAATTAGAATCCAAACTTTCATTAATTTGAGGTCGCTGATGAGACGAAAATGTATATTGCACAACTCAGTGATTCGGAAGCTTAGCAGTGACCAGCAGATTGTGAAAAAAAAGATCACCGCCATTAGTGAACAATACAATTTTGAGAAGTTTTCTATGCCGTTTAAAGATGGCTTTTTATCCAGTTCGACTTTTGCGCACTCAACGTGATATAAAAACATTTTGCGAAAAAAAATGCTTTGAATGACACGGAAATTATTCAATATTAGATTGTTTAATTATCGCGCTCAGATTTTTAAAGAAGTTCGATAGATTTTATCCTATGTCTTTTATTCACGTAGAACCTTATCTCATATTCTCTATTAGTGTAATTGATAATTACGTTTATCTTTTTACACAAAATTCGCTAAAATTCATAAATCTTCTGAGATAGATTTTATCTTGTCGTTCATTGAAATATAGAATTTTTGAGTTTTTTATAAACAGACCACAAAAACTGCACAAAACCGATTATCAACTCGTTTTACTAAGTGCGGGTAGGATTATCAAGTCCAGTAAAAACAACCCCAGAATCACTTCTTTCTTTTTTGTTGGTCTTGTAAAATTTTTCTATTTTTTAAATATAGCATCAACAAATTACTATTTGAAATCCTCGTCAAAGACTTATTTACATTTATATATAATTTTTAAATATATAACAGATTTTTATTAAAATAAGTATATTGATATATAAAACTTGAATTAAAACTGTTTGCAACAATTATTATTGAAAGAAACTCAATATGATTCAAATAAAAAACGGTTTAAAAACATTTGTTTAAGCAGGTGTTTGATATGAACAAAAATTTTGACTATATTTGAAATATAAACATTTTTTTTGATCTTCAGGCAAATAACCCCAAAATTATTATCCATCTTACCACTCACAGTCTATCGAGCAGTTCATTTTTAAGCTTTTTTCCAATAAACTAGCTATAAAAAGTTTGATAAAAAAAATTGACTGACCATGAGCTGGGTTGCAGTGCTAGTCATCCTTTTATTATTTGACAAAGGTTAGTATATATAGAAAGAGAGATAACTTTTTAAAATGAAAATGGCACTTTTTTTAGCCCATTAACGCAAAAGTTTAAAAGACGATGTCTTATGAAAGGGGATAATTTTTGTTTTGGAAAATTGAAAATACTATAATTTCGATTGAAATTGTGGCAAAATCCAGATAGAACAAAATTACACAAAAAGTCCAAAGGTTATGTTTTAGGTTTCTCAACATGCGACCCTCCATTTGTCAACATGCAAAATAGCGGACCCAGCTGGGAATACCCAGTCGCGAAATCAATCGCCGAAAAAATCACCCTGGAAGCGAAAGTCACAATCGATTGCCCAAATAATGATGCTTC
The DNA here is from genome assembly GCF_963678635.1 of Symsagittifera roscoffensis. Lineage (NCBI taxonomy): Eukaryota > Metazoa > Xenacoelomorpha > Acoela > Convolutidae > Symsagittifera > Symsagittifera roscoffensis. The sequence goes on from NC_087069.1 coordinate 5,058,062, forward strand.
CTACTTATGGCAGAGTTGGATTGAAACTGAATCGGCTAAGCAAACTCTGGAATTGACTTCTGGGCCAGAAATTACGTTGGAACCCTTTTCGATGTCTCCAGGAAAAGCTGTTGTATGCCTTAATGTCAGTCTCAATAGTTCACCATTCCATTCAACCGAGTCTTGCGGATATTTCATATTCTGTGTTCCTGATCCAAAAGCTCAAATTCTGAAATCAATGCCAACATCTGCGGATCCCAACCAGGTTTTGTCCATTGACGCTTCCGACTCTTTGGACCCTTTGGACGTTGCCAATGTTCCTAATGATCACCAGCCGGGTGAGCCTAAGTTTGAGTGGTATTGTTCACAGGATTTGGATATTTCAGACGTAACAACTTCAACCACAGCCGTCCCAGTGACATTAAACTTTAACACAGGAAACTCAGAAGAAGAAGAAGAAGAAGATGATGATGACAAAAGAGCTCGTCTCAGATCCAGGCGATCAGTTGGAACTATGTGTGCAACCAGCATTCCAGAGAAAATCACCAGTTGTACTTCAAACGTCTGTCAGATCGTTCCAGCGGATATATACCTCGGTGTCAACAGATGGATCAAATTTGAGGTAAGTACAAAAATCAACTCTTTTTAGGCAAAAAATAAACAAATGAAGCTTTAAATTTAATACTGCCTGGAACATCTATAGATCCATTTTCAGGTCTCTCCAAAAACAATGGATGAAATACCAATGCCATTGTAGCGATGATATTGAATACTTTTTATATTTCGGCAAAGTCTATTCGTTTTTCAAAGATTCCCACGCGAAGGAAAATTCGTTGGCTTACCTTTTCAATTCTTCGTCTCACCCTATCATTTAGTTTTTTAAGGTCCGCCAACAAATACACGAAAAAATGGATATCAAAATCTTCAAAGAAGCTTGCCGCTTTTAGATTTTGCTTACATAATTAAATGCGTTAAACAAGAAATAAATGGAAATTTTTTAGTAATTTGTTTTCATTTTTCGTGCATTTTTGGGTTCGCTAGAAAAACTTGTTTTTCATTATTTTTTGATCTTTTTCAACTCCATTTTCTTCCTATTAGGTCCGAATGAGTGATACAATTCACTTCAGGGAGGGCAGGGATGCAAAAAACGTCTACTTCACTGGGGGATTGGCACCACAAATCTCCATCAGGTAAACGACCATCACGTTCACAACAGCCAAACCAAAGTCCTTTCAGTGAATACAATTTCTTTCAAATGAAACTCATGTTGAACAATTTCAGCAAAGCTACAGTTTTTCTAATAAACTAAAAAGTTAGAGATTTTTTGCAGTTTTGAAAAAAATAATCTTTTTTTAGTGTACTAAAAAATTGCAGTTTTTGAAACTACTCAAAAAAACAGTTTTGTTATGCAAAATAAAAAAAAACTATAGAGTTTGTTTGAGACCTAGAAGTTATGACGCATCTTGGTAATGCGATGCTTTCTAATCCCACTTTGGAAAGAGTATGAATGTTAAGAAAAGAAATTACGAGGCCAAACTATACATTTTGTGAATTGTGAGCGGATTCCGCAATAGACCCGCTCTCTTTATTCTTCTTTTGTTCATTCTTTTCCTTTGATCGTTCCAAAAAAATTTAAACAAATTTAAAGACTTGTCTATGAAATCCAGGAACACATAGAAACAAAATTGTACCCCTATCCAGTGCACAGTTTGGCCTCGTAATGACAAGATTGCTCGTATCAAGGCAAAACACTGAATGTTCCAATTACCCTTCATTTGGTCTAAATTGTTTTTTGGTATACTAAACTTTAGCAAAACCACGAGTTTTAAGCTGATAGCATCAAAAACTTAGTCTTGCAATTTGAGTCATGTATGGAGTTAAACAATCCCATTAGTTTAATTCTTTAATTCAGTTTGGAACAATTTTGTAGAGCGGAATAATTTGCCTCGCTAAAAAAAGAAAACGAGCCTTTAGCCAGATTTTTGGCACGATAAAGGTGTGAACTATAGATGATACTACACTATGGGGGATACTACACCCAGCTAGGCCCTTTCGAATAAAGGTAACAATCCTTTGAGAAAGCCAGGAGTTTTGATAAAAAAACGCTCTGAGCCTATATATTTCTCACTTTTTTGGAAAATCGGAAAAAGCTACTGAAGAGAAGCGGATATCAATTGAACAAAGCTAAGATTTCAAAACCCTTTTGGAAAAAATTCATACCCTTTTCTTAATATCATGAAAACAACTTTTCGAGGAAACAGAATTATAGTTCCGACTCTCTCACCAACCGTAGCGTCCCTCTTTGGGCTTTTATGACATCGGTTGTTGCCTGACCAACCTCACTTTTTCTAATAGCGCCTATGGCGCCAATATATATTAATTGTGAAGGAGAGCGCGTGCCGAAAAAGGTTCTTTTTTTGCCCAAAATTTTCCAAAAAATTGCCTGAGGCGCAAAATTTTTTGTCAAAATAGGGTTTTTATTGTCTTCTGCATGAAAATTATAAATTTCTGTGTTTGAAATAGCATGTGGGGGATAAATTTCAAAAAAAACTTTAAAAACCTCTGAAAATTTTTCTTTTTTCCTTTGGAAATTTTGTCAACTTTTATATTTTATAAGACTCCATAGATTTTAAAATTCAGTTGAATCAATCAGTTTTGCGCATATACGAGCAGTCCTATTCAATTCTATAATTTCAGACTATATTAAATAGGAGAACAGTTAAAATAAACTTATTATAAAAATAAATAAGGCAGCCACATAAAAATTAATGGACAGACTCGCATTAAGAACACGAGTCTCTGATCTCAAAAAATTAATCCAGGTATATGTGTTAAGACTTACACAAACGAAAATGGCTGAAACAATTTTTACTTGACAAAAAAACTCAAATTTTTCACCGAACCATTCATCCAACATTATTTGGAAAAAAATTGACTATCAAGGGCACTTTAAACACAACTTAAAAACCAACTTTTAAAATCTATTAAGATTTTCTTGTATAACCTATTTTTGGGATAAACAACCTCTCATAAATTCAATACAGCTTGAAAATTAACAATACAAGAGTTTCAAGGATTTTTTTCCATCTGCCTGATAACTCCAAGTAAAACTCAAAAACCCAACTTTTTTTTCAAAGAAAAAAAGATTTACAAAAATGTTTCACTGAAGCGCTAAAATTTCATAAATTGTCTCCTGGCTTGATAAGAAAATAAAAAACTGCTTTTTCTTCAATTAAAAATTAAGACAAACAACTTTCCATGCACAAAATATGTTTCCAAGTTTTAAGCCTATCTTTTTATTTTGTGTTCATAACAAAAAACAAAAGCCTAGTTATTCAAAATACTCGAGGCTTCAGGAATTAGGGATCTCAAAAACAGATATCGATGAGGCTTGACTAAAGCTTCACACAATGCATAAACGGTTTGTTCAATTTCATTTTCCGTTAGAGCAATTTCCGAAATCAAACATGGATTAGAAACGGTACTATAATCGTTTCCAACCCAATAAAAATGATTTTAGTTCAAAAACCGTGACAACTTGGTCGTTCAAATTTAGGTGACAGGACAAAGTATCCCATACGAAAGTATCCCATTACAAAATGCCCCATACCAATATATTCCATTGAACTGAAAACTGAAAGCTTTGTTTTTTTTTCAGTCATATACTTGTCTAATGTTATACTAATCAATATATTTTTTATTGCTTCACAGCTTTTCAGACAAAATCTGTCTCGAGTTCGAAAACCACATAAACTCCAAAAAATCAAAGAATCGGCTAATAGTTTGTCTCAGACAGTTTTGACAATTAGAATTTGAAATTGAAAGTGCGGCTCGTCTTTTGTTTTGTTTTGAAAGAAAGACTTTAAAACAGAGTAAATTTGTTTGTTTGGTCTGAATTGACTCGTAAAAAATTGAAGTTTTTCAGGAAAACAAAAAGATTTTGAAATCTGGCCGATTGATTTCAAAGGCTGTAACTGAAATATACTTTTTTTTTAGATTTTATCAAGTAATCAAATCAAGCAATTCAACTTTTCAAGCAAATCAAGCAATTCAACTACAAACCAAATTGATTCACAGTAAGTAACTGATTGATCTGATGAAGTTTTCAGAGTCAACGTATTATTGTTCCTCAAGCTGCAATTTGTTTGTTTAAAAGTTTCAATATTCTCTTGAAGACTTCCACAGATTCATGATTTCATTGCGTTGATTGCTAACTTTTATATAACCGAACTCAATTTTCAAAGTAAAAACGGATTAGTTTTAAGCTTTCATGCAGGTCAATGAAACGACTAATCCTTCAGTTTTGCATATGAATTCACCATTTCGAACTCAACTTCAACATACTCCAAACTTTGCATTGTTAAAAAAGTTCCCTAAAATCGCCAAGGACTTTTGAAGAACGAATAAAAGTTTGTGTCATAGTTTTTTGCTTGCAAACGAATTTTGTCTTTTAGTTAGCTTTTTTTCGGAACTTTTGTTTATCATAACATAATTATTGATATCCTTGAGCTCAAATCAGAAACAGTTTGCACTTACGATCTTTTTTGAAAAAATTATGAGAAATTTGAATTGAAAACTTGAGGTACTAAGTATTAAGAGAGTTATGAAGATTTTGAAATTTGTGATAAATAACGCGCGGTTTACTTCGTCATCTGAAGCATAAAAAATGTCAAAAATTAAATTGAAAAACTTTAATCTCGTATGTACGTAAGGTCAGACCTCAATTACGACTTTGTTTTTTACATAGCGGCTTGGTGGATGTTAAACAAAAAACATTTTTAAAATTCTTTTTTAAAAGAAAAATCAATTTTTTTTTCAAATCAAAAACGATAAAACGTGTATTCAAAAGGTTCAGTTTATTGTGATCAGTCACTGATGTGAACAGTCTTGTTGCATATGGCTGAGAAAAAATTGAGAGAAAGGCATGAAAATTTTTCAGTCTATTAATATTTCATAAGCATTACATAATCAGGGCAAAACTTCAAATATTTTTCTGCCGAAGGCATTCTTTAGCTTAGTTTTTTTGAAAAATTGTTTTCCATCTTGCCAAGATCCTGCATCGGCAATTTGAAGTGATATTAAATGATTGAGTCACATTACTTCAAGTCACAATTGACACAAGTGACAACACTTCAAATTGAATTTGACAGCAGGAACTATTTCGCTAAACCTCTCGTTTTTGATGCGAGCATTTTGAAAGTTAAATACTCAGGACAAAAACTCGAAAAATTAACAATCCTTTTAACGTCCTGAGGTAATCTGAGTAAGAGTTATTCAATAGAATTGAAATTTTTTCAAACAATTTCAAAACACGATATGATTTGATTTAATTTGACTTAATACATATTATATAAGATTATCTTTTTTTTGAAACAGTACACAACTTAGCTGAAACTATGCTGAAAGCTACTGAGACTTCGAAAAAAAGTTGAAATTTTTGGGAAAAAAAGCAAAAATTTCAAAGTTTTTGGAAAAAATTGCAAAAAATTCAACATTTTGGAAAGAAATGCAGAAATCTCAAGGTTTTGGCTAGTTTTTTGTTGCTTCTGATCTAATTGAAAAAATAGACACACGTGTAGAGTTTTGAAACTAAGCTCAAATTGTATTTTATGGATTTTAGCTGAATCAATAATGAAACTTCAGGTTTCTCGGATAATTATGCTTATTTTCGAGAAAGTAAAAATTACTCAAATACATCCAAAGTTTTCTTTTTTTAACCTTTCTTTTGTAAAGTTGACTGTTTGTTTTTGTCCAACTCAAGGAGAATTCACTTAAGAATCTCAATTCAATTGAACAATAAGCGCAATATTCATTGAAACTTTTAGATCAAACTCCATGCTCCAACTTCCAACTCCTTCTGAGTTTTTTTCTCAAAGATTAACCCAATTTTGTGCAAAAATTACAACATCTGAGAATCTTTTAACATTATTTATGGTATTAAATTTCAAATCATTGATAAAATTCCACAATTTACAACTGAATTTGACTAAAAATGGGTTAATTTTTTCCTAAAAATATATTAGATCGTATGATCTTCAACAAAATCTTCTTCAAAACTGATGATTATCTCTCTTTTGCTTCTACAACATAAGTTTTATGGTTTTTCCGTAGAAGTTTCGAATTTTTCAAGCCTATTCTTGCTGTCTGCTTATTACAAGGTTGCGCTATTGAACTCACTTAGCTGGAAAAGTTAGTCAGAACTAAGGATTTTGAGAGAAAATAGTATCAATTGAACGAACAATTTGCTGGCAGAGATGAAATTAGAACTGATAACGTCTAATCATTACCATGTAATTTGTACAGGTTCTTCTTTAGCTTGCCTTGTTAAGTTGCTACTGCAAACTATTTCTGCAAAAACACAACTTTTGGTATCATTAACTATCACTTTTCTTGCAAATAATTTATTAAATCGCCCTTGTTCTTGCTTTTTGTCGGAAGTTTTCTCAAAAATGTCTAAGTGAGAAAATATTGGTGCTATTTTAAACATTCGAAAATCCCTGAAAAAAATGTGAATTTAAAGTTGTAATTTTACGTTGATTTCTTAGAATAAATAAAGAGCAGCTCTATTGATATAGTCTGCAAAATCTTCGGAAGTAGAAATACACAGGGAACTTCGTTCCATTTTTCTGCAATATTTATGAACTTCTAAAAAATATGTTCTCAAAAAAATAGATTAAAGAAAGGAAATCAAGGTGCAAATTGTAACAATTGAATAATTTTGCGAAGTTTATTACGCAAAAAACTATAGTTCTACGAAATTTTTTAATTGAGAAAAAAAAATTGAAGCTGACCAGAACTCTTTATTGTGTGTCTAATTGAAATTTTTCTTGTTAAAATTCATATAATCAACATCTGAGTCTGCTGAAAAGTTACTTTTTATTGAGATCTTCAGCAAGCTTGATATTATTATCTCCAAAAATCTTCTACATCAAATTTTTTAAAATCCAAAATAATGAAATGTAGATCTCGAAAGCAATTTATGCTCCATGTATCATCTACAAAGATATGTTGGAGTTGGGCTCACTTCAGAAAAATTATTTACCAAAAAATTTGAATTTTCTTAGAAGTTTACCTAGTATATCAAATGATAGAAAGTTTTCCAAGCATTACGTTTTTATGTTGGATTTTGTCTCAAGATGTAATTTGTAAGCTAAATTTTAATAAAATTCTCTAAACTCCTGATGAACTTAAGTTGAGTTTTTATCTCAACTTGGTAATTTCTTAGTTTCTGCTTCTTCTACTATCCTCCAACTTAATCCAATTTGAACAAAACTTTACTTGAAAACTTGAGTTTTAAATGAAAAAATGTATCATTTCAACGAACGTTCATTAATCCGAAGCAGAATTAAAACCACAAATTTTTTTCCAAAAAACTTGAAATTATTTTCTCAACCGCATATCTGTATGTTGCTGTCTCAACTCTGAATTTCTATATTGAAGTAAGTTTTTGGTTGAGAATATATTTTATTAAGTTGAAGTTTTTGAAAGTTAGCAAGAACATATATTTTTTTACTCTTTTCGATGTCAGTTATGAAATTTGTTAGAAACCAGTAGTACACCATTATTCCGAGTAAATCAACCCTCCTTATCTGCTTAAAAGTTTACTTTTCTATGAACACTTTTACAAGCACTAAACAAGGAAAACTCTAAAATAGTAACTAGGCAAAACCTTTCAAATAGTCGATATTTTTATAAATATCCAATAGTGTTAACAAAATTTTCAGCAAATACTTAAGCAATCATCAGGTTATTCAGTTTTACTACAAAGTTATCGCAGCAAAATCTCCGCAAACTTGCAACCAATAGAGCTTTTTTGTAGATAAAAGATTTTAGGATCGATTTCCATTGAAATTTTCACCAAAAAATTGAACTCGATTGTTGCTGGATTTATCATCAAACAGAATCTTTGAATAAAAAACTGACAGATCAAGAATAGAACAACTTTTATTAGAGTTTTTTCAAATTTTTTATAGACATTTCAGATTCAGTAAAAATTATTATTCAAAGTATTTCCTCCTAGCTTTTTTTAATTAAAATTGTATTAATTTTACCTTCTCTTGGAGTGTTTTTCGAGACTGCTGAGCACAAAATATATAATTATGTTAACAAAAATAATGCTTCTTCTTAATGTGATTAGTGAGTTTCTCGCTGCTATATGTATAAAAGTTACAATTGGAACACTTTGAAACGCCACAGTGCTTACGATGTCTTGATGCGTCTGAGCAAGTGTAATCTTTGCCACATTCAAGACATGCAACTCTTTCGTTTCTATTCAGTGACGGCATCTCAATAAGTAACGAAGGATTAAATAGGAGTTTCAGAAAGTCCCAAATTTTTTTCAGCTATTTATCCTAGCTGAAATAAAAATCATCCAATCTAACCATGGATTTCTCAAAAGTTTTGCTTACAACCAATCAGAATCGAGCTTTAATGGTCATATGAAGTTTAACAAATTTATTGTCAACCAATCAGAACTGAGCTTTGTTTCTCAATGATTTTTCAATTAATTTGATATCAAACAATCGAGCTTTCCTTCACAGGTAATATTTGTGGTAATAATAAATTAGAATAAAATATTAACAGATTTTGAAGAAATTTGTAGATCAGAATCAAAAAATGTTTATGAAACTTCCAAATCAATCAGTTTTATTCAGTTTTTTAAGATACTAACATATACAATTGACACCAAAGTGAGATTTCTTGTCTGGTTTATAGTGTTTTTTCGATACTCAAATCAAGTGTTGAAATTTCGATCAAAACGTTTTCGATTTGTTTTATTCCTAACCCGTGAAAAAAGAAATTACCAAAATATACAATTTTATCACTTTCTTTTTGGTATATTTTAATACAAACAACTGGAAGCCTTCTAAATTTGGATAATCGGTTAAAAGATATTCTGAAAATTCTAAATTTTGTATTTGTATCAAATTGAAAGCAGTAATCGAAATGATGTGCATTATCTTCAATATTTGTTTCATAGATTCTTCCATTTTTTTTCTACTGATCGACCACTCAATCTGCAATAGTTCTTCTAAATAAAAATATTTTTGATAAATCTGGCAGTACTCTTCTTTTCTGAAATCTCCTCTCCATCTTTTTAACAAAATTTTTAAATTTTCTGTGTTTCTATACAAGTTGAAACTAAAACAATCTACATCAACGTCATGTCCACCATTTTTTTTGTTTTTTGCAGTAGTTTAACCTTAAAAACTGATAAATGTTCATTTCTGACATTGAAAACGCTTTTAATAGAAACATGTTTTTTACTGAAATAAACTAAGAAAATTGAATGCTTAGATCATTTTCAATTTATTTTGTAATACCAAACACCATAAGAGTTTTTCCCCTATTTAAAGTCTAATTAGTTCTTAGGAAACTTATGTAACCAATGAAAACCTAAAATTGGGGTAGTTGAAAATAACCAATGAAATTCAGAAGTTCGAAAACTAATGTTAATTTTTTCAAATAATAATACCTTCTTGTTCGTAATTTTGTTCAAATAAGACAAACTTCAGTAAATTTTGATAAAAGCAGCAATTAAATAAGTTTTGCTGTAATTTACTAAAAAATACTGGAAATTCAATTGATAATTTGATAGTGTTTCAAGTCAATTTTGATTAATTTTTTTGTTTTTTCTGACTTTTCCTCAGATACCCCAGCTCTACATGTAAACTTCAGTAACAAAAAATAGTTTTGAACCAATAACATTTGAATTACCAAACATACAAGACATCACAAAGCAATTACTGAGGTTTACAATTCTCATTAAATATAAAGCCTCCCAAAATTTAAGACAGTTCTTAGAATTCGTTCAAAGTATAGTTGACATAGGCAACTTGTTTCCTTGCTTCATTCTTTTTTGCATAGCAGAGTCGAATCTGAATGTTGCGTGGCTTGTTCACACTGTACTTCTTGATTGTGACACACACCCTTCTCATGTTGTATGTTGCTATTTCATATACTCTATTACAGATGTCCAGCTACTGATCCATAGTTGATTCTTTGCCTGATTTGGCTTTATATATATAGGTACGAGTCCAAGGTTTTCAGCATCGTGAATAACAGTTTTCCGGATTGCCGATAATGCTTCACCTACTTTTCAAATTGTCCCAAATTGTTAATTTTTAATAGTTGAAAGCAGGGTTCAAAATAAAGTTTCCTATTGTAGGATTTTTGGAACCAAACAAATCTCCCAATTCTTGTTTGATTTTTTGAGAGTTCAATATAATTGGCACTAGTGTCTTTTCTTGAGTACATTTTTGAAGAGCAAACTGATCAGATCAGGAAAATGAGAGAAATGATTTTGGTATTAAATGAAAATGGAAGTAAGCAATATGAGTCATCGCGATTTCCATATATGGAAGTAAAGTACCACATATGGAAGTTTTTATATGAGTTTTCCCTATATGGAAAGTGTGTAGGCGTTACTTCTCCTATATAAATCCACAATTTTCTGCAAAAATTATTAATCCCAACGGCAGCTGCTATGTGTCAAGCTCTTCCCAGCTTTTATTCAGATTACAGTAAAAAATCGCTATTTATTTCGGTTTCCAACGAGTCTTACGAAAAATACATAGTGACCCAAGATTATTGTATGTCTACCCACAATTCTTCATGTTCTTCGGAGAATTGTAAGTTCCATTTCATTTTAATGGGAACTTATTTTTACCAAATTTTTCATAGATTAGATAAATATATTTACGTATATCAGGAAATTGACTGTCTTTACACTACGTTAAACACAGATTTCATTCATGTATTGTTACATCAAGCGGAGAAGTATTCAATGAGCTTAATCGAGCAGTTCAAAATAACGATGGAAAGGAGCCGAAAAGATGCTACTATTGCAAGGAAACGACTAATTCGGAAAAAATACAAGAGACATTATCTAAGTTTTAATGAAAAACTTGCTTCCACGCAAACTCATGGTTCAGCGTTTCTGGACAGAATTCGAAAAGTTCAAAATTCAAAATATGAGTCTGATTTGTTGAAGAGTTTTGATTGTTTTATTGATTGCCATGGTTCTGTGAATAGTGATTTTGTAAGGTTTGTGATGAACTTATGAACTATCTTACAATGTTTTCTCAGTAGTTTGCCCTGATAAATCTTCAAAAACTAAGCTTTGGTTCAGAAACACTTAACTCAGATGAAAAGAAAAACCATCTTACAATCAAATGGAAACTTGAAAAATTGTATTAAAAGACAAAAACTGAGTTAGTTTTCGAGTTTGTTGTCACTTTCTTCTTCATGCGCAACACCATGTTTTTTCTAAACAGTGCTAAGTTATCCTGTTGAACCTTCAATTTTTCTTTCTTGTTCCTTATATAACGAATTGTTTCAATTTTTCGCCAATCATGTAGGTAAAGTATTAAGGGACTGAAACACTTCTTCCGATCCATGTAGAAGATGTCATAATCAACCATTCTTTCAAAAATAGTCATTTGTAGTAAATGTTCACTTGTAGGCAAACGAAAACTATTTCTGTACCCCTGATCCACAACTTCATCGTTTTTTTTTCATTTGAATCATATGAAAACCCGTACTTTTTTCTCGAAGGTGACTTAAACATTGCCAATTCTTTTCTAAATTATCTTTTTTTTTACTCTCGAGTTCTCACCATTCTCTCCGTTCTATTATGATTGGTTTCAAAGTTTGAGATAGATTCCCGTTTGTTTTAAAAATTTTTCTCACGTTGATAGATTGAATTGAACTGTAGGAGATTTTCAAATGGAATTTTTTTTTCAGCTGTAGATTTTGCTTAAATTCTCATGAAAAAAATTGAACTCATTCAGAAATTTTGCAACACTTGGTTGACTTTAATTGTTTCTAAAGGTTTTTGTAGAATAAAAATTTTTCGTTGTACTGAAACTAGTTTTGAAAAGATTTTTATAAAAAGGAAGAATTTCCTTAAAATTTATTCCTAATAATTACAACTTTGACTGAGTATTTTTATTTAGATTTAAATAAAACTAGCAAGTTAAGAAAAATCCACAATTTTTCATCAATCTCATCACCTTAGAGTTAGTTCTTGAATTTTGATTTTTCAATGGATAATTCTTGAATTAAGAAGATTCAGAAATGTCTAAAAAATAATGTGTAAAGACTTCATATAAAATTCGAGGATTTAATCAATAGATTTTAAAAAATAGAAGATTCTAGAAGTTTATGAATAATGACGTCAAATTCTCTGGTGGAAATATTCTACAACATTTACTGTTCCTTAAAAAATAAAGTGGGATGAGGTCAATTTTTCAGGCGGAATTACTTTTTCATCGCCTAAAGAATTCGAGAGACGCCTTCATATGTCAGTAGAGAATTATGTCAGATCCTGAGATTAGCTTTTTTCAATTAATTTTCAATGACAATTGATTATTCGTTACAAGAATTTTGTCACAATGAAATTTTTTCGAGCTTGAGCAGTTTTTAACATATAAATATAGATAGTTTTCATTACGTTTACCAAAAATTCTCTCAAGAGTTTTGGCAAGATGCTAAGAAATTGAAGAATTTCTTCGGCAAAATGCACGGTTTTTCTTGTTTTTCTGAAAAAATATGTTAAATTCTATTTTTATTTCTTAAATAATGAGGCGAAAAACGCAAAATTTTAATGTCAAAAGCATGTTGACCTATTGCTGAGAAAACTTCTATATTGATGACTTTCATCGCTATTCCATTCCCTATGTTAAAACATTGGTTTCAAATGTTTCTGATCAACAGACATGCAAAATTAGTTTTCTAAAGGATTAAACTTTGAACTAAAATTTCATACAGACTAATAATCAACTGTGCAAGAAAAATTGTTATGATTTGTTTCGGCAAGTTGCTAAAAGTTTATCAGTTTTGTCTACAAAATGCAAAAAGCGTTCCATTTTTTTTCGACAAATTGCAAAATCTGTTTGCTTTTTCAACAGTACACAAAGATTGTTTCAATTTTTTCAGCCAGATGTGAAAAGTTTTTCGTTTTTTTTTCGACAAAATGTTAAAAATGTTTCCCTTTTTTCCTACAAATGCGAAAAGTGTTTCACTTTTTTCGACAAAATGCAAAATGTGTTTCACTCTTTTCGACAAAATGCGAAATGTTACTAGTCTCGATAAAATGCGAAAAGTGTTTTAATTTTTGTTATAAAATGTTAAAAGTGTGTGAGTCTTTTTTACAAGATGCAAATTCATTAGAAAACTTTTCACTTGTTTACAATTTTTTTAGTGTTTTTCCGAATATGTGTGCAAAAAAATGTTCAAATTTCTTAACATATGTGCGAGTTCGGAGCACTAAATTAAATTCTAATTGTTTTTCAATGGTTTACTTTGAACCTCTCATCTATTCTGATAATTAAAACGAAATTGAAGGAACTAATTAATTGCAAAAAACGAAGTCAATACCAAACAACATTTATTTACAAAAATGTTTAATCAAAGAGCTGTCAAGCAGCAGAGGAGTTCTGGAGGCTCTATATAGAACGCAGAGCTGGACGAGGTTCCATCGCTGGTGGTTGTTGTGGAGTTGGAGGCGTCATTGTTTCTGAGAAACCCTCATCTTCATCTATTTTGATGGGTTTTTGGCTGATCCTGCTTCCTCCCAAGGAAAGAGGGAGTCGTCGACTGGTTGAGCCACAAATTTTGAGTCAGGAATCTCGGGGTAGTTCATTCCCAGATGCTCAGAAACTTCCTCCATCATTTGCATTTCTTCAAGTTGGTTCTCTGTCATGGGTACTTCTGTCATATGATGCTCGCAGAAATCCCTTTGCATCACTTCCACCATGTGCCAGATTTGGATTGGGACGTCCATTTGTGCCAGAAAAACTTCAGAGACTGTTTCTCGCACTTGGAGTTGTACTAGATCAGGCGAAAAATCTAGAGAGTACATCAGGTTGCTGTTTTGCACTGAGAAGATCATTATGAGCAATAAATTGAGTAAAAGAGTAAAAACAAGAAGATTTAGAGCTGCGATGGAGGTATTTGACGGAAGGTAAATTGAAATCAAAGTGTTTAGAGTTGAGAGAGGAGGTAGTTAACGGTAGTTAAGTTGAAAATTAATTGATTTTTGGTTAAGAGAGAGAGGGGTACCTTCAACTCGAAGGCGTGGGTTTAACCTATCAGAATGAATTTTGCTTATTTGGATTGTAGTCGTGTCCATTCAGATTTAACCTTTTTTAAAAGGAATTCTTAGATAAAAGTCGTGTCCAAATGGAAATAAAGCTCCATTTAAGGCATTGTCGTTTCCAATAAAAAAAATCGTTTTTATTTCTAGTTGTCGTATCCAATCAGACAAAAGTTTACGTTTTAAGGGACTAAATCTTCCAGATAAGTAAAAAAATACACAAAGGCAATCGAAAAATTGAATGTTCAAAAATTGTTTGATGTAAGAATAAGAAATATTGCCGATATAAGTAACAAAATAAAAGCGATCATGTAGCATTTCCAAAAACTTTTTCATCAAGTTAGTTAAATTTTTTGTTTGTAATCAATGAGAAATTGCTGATTTTTGAGTAGCTAGTCAAGGTCTTTGATTTTGATGTAAATTTGGGAGGATAACTCAAAGTTGATGAATTTCAAAGCAAACCTCTGGAAACGTGATTCCAAAACAAACCAAGTAGGATTTTTTGAACTTTGAAAATCCTTAAAGAAATGAAGAAAAGAAGAACTTTGCTGGGGAGTTTTTACAAATTTGGGTATTGGGTAGGGGATGAAAAGAGTCCTTGACAAATTATCGTATGATTTTTTGATTAATTTCAAATTCTCGAAACTAAACAACATTTCTTTCATTGGGAGGTGTAATTCAGCCGTAAGATTAAAGCTTAAATACGCAATATGTGGATCAAAACAAACTCTCTGATTGAGTAAGTTTCTCTGAAGAGACCTTTACTTAGTCAATTAACTCTATTTTGTACAATAAAAACGTCCAGAAAATTATGAAAAAAGTAAGAGTCATCATGTATTTCATCAATAAAAAAATCAATTGGAATTTTTTCTTTTTTCTTGTAAAGTAACTCGAGGAAACTCAAATGTTTTTTGATAAACATTTTTCAAATAACGATTGAAATTTTCAAAAACGATAAACAGTTCACTATTAGAAAATGCTGGATTCTGATTGGTTCATATCAGAAAAGATAAATAACATAGGAGAAAATACTTTGAAGAAAAGTTTTTACTGAATCTGAAAAGTGTATAAAAAAATTTGAAAAAACTGTAATAAAAAAATTTTCTATTCTTGATCTGTCATTTTTTTATTCAAAGGTTCTGTTTGATGATAAAACCAGCAACAATCGAGTTCAAATTTTTCGTGAAATTTTCAATGGTAATCGATCCGAAAATCTTTTATCTATATTAAAAAGTCCATTGGTTGCAAGCTTGCGGAGATTTTGTTGCGATAACTTTGTAATAAAAGTGGATAACATATGCTAATGATTGCTTAAGTATTTGTTGAAATTTTGTTTGAAAAAACTTTTTGCCTTGTTAGAATTGAAAAATTTTCCTTATTTAGTGCTTGTAAAAGAGTTCATAGAGTAGTACACTTTTAGGCAGATAATGAGGGCTGATTCATTTATATTTATGGTGTACTACAGGTTAGTTAAAAAATTCATAATTCACCTAGAAAAGATAAAAAAATATATATGTTCTTGCAAAGTTTTGAAATTTTCAACTTAATAATATTCCTTCTCAACAAAAATTTATTTCAATATAGAAATTCAGATCTGAGACAGCAACATACAGTTATCCGGTTGAGAAAATCATTTGAAGTTTTTTAGAAAAAGATTTATGGTATTAATTCTGCTTCGGATTAATGAACGTTCGTTGAAATGATGCATTTTTTTAATCTGAAACACAATTTTCAAGTAAAGTTCTGATGAAATTGGATTAAGATGGAAGATAGTAGAAGACGCAGAAAATAAGAAAAAATCAATTTGAGATAGAAACTCAATTTAGTTCATTGGAATTTTAGAGAATTATATTAAAATTTATGTTATAAATTACATCTTGAGACAAAATCGAACAAAAAAGTGTAATGTTTGGAAAACTTTCTATCATTTGATATACTAGGTAAACCTATATGAAAATTCAGATTTTTTGAGAAAAATTTTTGCAAATTAAGCCCAACTCCGACATCTCTTGGAAGATGACACATGGAGCATAGGTTGATACCGAGATCTACATTTCTATATTTTGAATATAAAAAAAATTGACGTAGAAAGGTTTTTAGAGATGATAAAATCAAGCTTGCTCAAATTTTCAATACAAAGTAAATTTTGAGCAGACTCAGATGTTGATTATATGAATTTTAAGAAGAAAAATTTCAATTAGACACACAAAAAAGAGTTCTGGTCAGCTTCAATTTTTTTTTCAACTAGAAAATTACGTAGAACTATAGTTTTTTGCGTAATAAACTTCGCAAAATCATTCAATTGTTACAGTTTGCACCTTGATCTCCTTTCCTTAATCAATTTTTTTGAGAACAAATCTTTTAGAAGTTCATAAATGTTGCGGAAAAACTTCAGAGACTGTTTCTCGCATTTGGAGTTGTACTAGATCAGGCGAAAATTCTAGAGAGTACATCAGGTTGCTGTTTTGCACTGAGAAGATCATTATGAGCATTAAATTGAGTAAAAGAGAAATAACAAGAAGATTTAGAGCTGCGATGGAGGTATTTGACGGAAGGTAAATTGAGTTCAAAGTGTTTACAGTTGAGAGAGGAGGTAGTTGACGGTAGTTAAGTTGAAAATAATTGATTTTTGGTTAAGAGAGAGAGGGGTACCTTCAAGTCGAAGGTGTGGGTTTAACCTATCAGAATGAATTTTGCTTATTTGGGTTGTAATCGTGTCCATTCAGATTTCACCTTTTTCTAATGGAATTCTTAGACAAAAGTCGTGTCCAATTCTTAGACAAAAGTTCGTTTTTTTTCTAGTTGTCGTATCCAATCAGACAAAAGTTTACGATTTAAGGGACTAAATCTTCCAGATAAGTAAAAAAATTCACGAGGGCAATCGAAAAATTGAATGTTCAAAAATTGTTTGATGTAAGAATAAGAAATATTGCCGATATAAGTAACAAAAGAATAGCGATCAAGTAGCATTTCCAAAAACTTTTTCATCAAGTTAGTTAAATTTTTTGTATGTAATCAATGAGAAATTGCTGATTTTTGAGTAGCTAGTCAAGGTCTTTGATTTTGATGTAAATTTGGGAGGATAACTCAAAGTTGATGAATTTCAAAGCAAACCTCTGGAAACCTGATTCCAAAACAAATCAAGTAGGATTTTGAACTTTGAAAATCCTTAAAGAAATGAAGAAAAAAGAACTTTGCTGGGGAGTTTTTACAAATTTGGGTATTGGGTAGGGGATGAAAAAAGTCCTTGACAAATTATCGTATGACTTTTTGATTAGTTTCAAATTCTCGAAAATAAACAACATTTCCTTGATTAAAGCTTAAATACGCAATATGTGGATCAAAACAAACTCTCTGATTGAGTAAGTTTCTCTAAAGAGACCTTTACTTAGTCAAAAAACTCTATTTTGTACAATAAAAACGTCCAGAAAATTATGAAAAAAGTAAGAGTCAACATCTATTTCATCAATAAAAAAATCAATTGGAATTTTTTCTTTTTTCTTGTAAGGTAACTCGAGGAAACTCAAATGTTTTCTGATAAACCTTTTTCAAATAATGATTGAAATTTTCAAAAACGATAAACAGTTCATTATTAGAAAATGCTGGATTATGATTGGTTCATATCAAAAAAGATAAAAACTTCCTTATAAGTAATGCTCGATTCCGATTGGTTGATAGCAAAACTTTTGAAAACTCCATGATTACATTGGATAATTTTTATTTCAGCTAGGCTAGATAGCATATCTATTCTGATTTTCTTTCACGTTAAAAACAATTGGTTAGGAACTTTGCTGTTTTTATTCCTTTTTATGCATTTTTCTAGGCTATTCAACGCCTCTTATCTAAGAATTTGGGACTTTCTGAATCTCCTATTCATTATTATTTTTACTTATTGAGATGCCGTCACTGAATAGAAACAAAAGATTTGCATGTCTTGAATGTGGCAGAGATTACATTCGCTCAGAGGCATCAAGACATCGTAAGCACGGTGGCTTTTTGAAGTGTTCCAATTGCAACTTTTATACATATAGCAGCGAGGAACTCACTTATCATATGAAGAAGAAGCATTAATGTTGTCAACATAATCATAAATTATGTACTCAGCAGTCTCAAAAAATACTCCAAGAGAAAGCAAAGTTAATACAATTTAAATAAAAAACATAGGAGAAAACACTTTGAAGAAAATTTTTTACTGAATCTGAAAAGTGTATAAAAAAATTTGAAAAAACTCTAATAAAAAATTTTCTATTCTTGATCTGTCATTTTTTTATTCAAAGGTTCTGTTTGATGATAAAACCAGCAACAATCGAGTTAAATTTTTCGTGAAATTTTCAATGGTAATCGATCCGAAAATCTTTTATCTATATTAAAAAGTCCATTGGTTGCAAGCTTGCGGAGATTTTGTTGCGATAACTTTGTAATAAAAGTGGATAACATATGCTAATGATTGCTTAAGTATTTGTTGAAATTTTGTTTGAAAAAACTTTTTGCCTTGTTAAAATTGAAAAATTTTCCTTATTTAGTGCTTGTAAAAGAGTTCATAGAGTAGTACACTTTTAGGCAGATAAGGAGGGCTGATTCATTTATATTTATGGTGTACTACTGGTTAGTTAAAAAATTCATAATTGACCTAGAAAAGATAAAAAAATATATATATGTTCTTGCTAAGTTTTGAAATTTTCAACTTAATAATATACCTTCTCAACAAAATTTTATTTCAATATAGAAATTCAGATCTGAGACAGCAACATACAGTTATCCGGTTGAGAAAATCATTTGAAGTTTTTTAGAAAAAGATTTATGGTATTAATGCTGCTTCGGATTAATGAACGCTCGTTGAAATGATACATTTTTTTTATCTGAAACACAATTTTCAAGTAAAGTTTTGATGAAATTGGATTAAAATGGAAGATAGTCGATGACGCAGAAAATAAGAAACAATCAATTTGAGATAGAAACTCAATTTAAATCATTAGAACTTAAGAGAATTATTTTAAAATTTATGTTATAAATTACATCTTGAGACAAAATCGAACAAAAAAGTGTAATGTTTGGAAAACTTTCTATCATTTGATATACTAGGTAAACCTATATGAAAATTCAGATTTTTTGAGAAAAATTTTTGCAAATTAAGCCCAACTCCGACATCTCTTGGAAGATGACACATGGAGCATAAATTGATACCGAGATCTACATTTCTATATTTTGGATTTAAAAAAATTTGACGTAGAAAGATTTTTAGAGATGATAAAATCAAGCTTGCTGAAATTTCTTATATAAATTGAATTTTTAGCAGACTCAAATGTTGATTATAAGAACTTTAACCAGAAGAATTTCAATTAGACACACAGTAAAGAGTTCTGGTCAGCTTCAACATTTTTTCAATTAGAAAATTACGTAAAACTATAGATTTTGGAGTAAAAAATTTCACAAAATATTCAATTGTTACAGTTTGCACCTTAATTTCCTTTCATTGATCGATGTTTTTGAGAAGAAGTCTTCTAGAAGTTCATAAATGTTGCAGAAACATGGAACGAAGTTTCCTTGCGTATTTCTACTTCCAAAGGTTTTGCAGATTATATCAATGGAGCTGCTCTTTATTTATTGCAAGAAATCAACGTAAAATTACAGCTTTTTATTCTCATTTTTTTCATGGACTTTCGAATGCTTAAAATAGCACCGATTCTTTCTCACTTAGACATTTTTGAGAAAACTTCCGACAAAAATTAAGAACAAAAAGCGATTTAATAAATTATTTGCAAGAAAAGTGATAGTTAATGATACCAAAAGTTGTTGTTTTGCTGAAATAATTGCTGTAGTAACTGAACAAAGGAGCCTGAGTGAGAACCTGTATAAAATACATGATAATAATTAGACGTTATCAGTTCTAATTTCTTCTCTGCCAGCAAATTGTTCGTTCAGTTGATACTATTTTCTCCTAAATTCTTCAGTTCTGACTAACTTTTCCCGCAAAGTGAATTCAATAGCGCAAACATGTATTAAGCAGAAAGCGAGAATATGCTTGAGACATTAAAAATTGCTACGGAAAAACCATAAAAATTATGTTGTAGAAGCAACAGAAAGATAATCATCAGTTTTGAAGAAGATTTTATTGAATATTATACAATCTAATATAATTTCAATAAAAAATAACCCATTTTCAGTCAATTTTAGCAGTAAAATAATGAAATTTTTTTAATGATCCAATATTTAATATCATGAATATGTTAAAAACTTCTCAGAAGTTGTAATTTTTGTACAAGATTGGGTTAATCTTTGAGAAAAAACTGAGAAGTAGTTGGATCATGGAGTTTGATCTAGAAGTTTCAATGAATATTGCGCTCATTGTTCTATTGAATTGAGATTCCTAAGTAAATTCTTCTTGAGTTGGTCAACAAAAACCAGTTATTTACACAAAAGTAAGGTTAAAAAGGAAAACTTTGGACAGATTTGATTAATTTTTACTTTCTCGAAAATTACCATAATTTACCCGAGAAATCTGAAGTTTCACATTGATTCAGCTAATATGAGCTTTTTTTGTTCAGAGTATTATAAAAATCGCTTTTTAGCTCAAATAACTCTAAATTTTACCGTATTTCATTTTTTTGAGAGAAAATTGTAGAAAATTCCATAAAATACAATTTGAGCTTAGTTTTAAACTCTACGCATATGCATTTTTTTTTCAATTAGATCAGAAGCAACAAAATATTAGTCAAAACTTTGAGATTTCTGCAGTTCTTTCCAAAGCTTGATTTTTCTTGCATTTTTTCCAAGAACTGAAATTTTTGCACTTTTTCCCAAAAACCTGAAATTTTAGCAATTTTTTCCAAAAATTTGACTTTTTTTCGAAGTTTCAGTAGGTCTAAGCATAGTTTCAGCTAAGTTGTGTACTGTTTCAAAAAACCAATTATCCAATAGAATATGTATTAAGTCAAATTAAAACAAATCATATCGTGTTTTGAAATTGTTTGAAAAATTTTCAATTTTATTGATAAAAATTTCCAATTTTTTGCACATCTGACCATTGACTTACCATCATCCAAAAAACATAATACCTTCATTACACAATCTACGCGTAATACTCCAAAGGTTACATAACGCGTGCCCGGTTTTTTGCGAAAAACTAGACATTTCTACACAAAATCCAAGAAACACTGTTTTTCTTACCATTCTCTTACTACTTGAATGTATAAATCTGAATTTGATTGATTATTTTCACCTTCAAAAACTGTTTTCAAGTTTACTTTTTACGCAAAAATTCCAGCTATTAAACGAAATTTAAAATGTTATCACCTGTGTTAATACAATGATTCTCCAAAAACACTCGAAAAATTATTACCACGTAATACTCAAAAAATTACATAACGCGTGCCGGGTTTTTTTTGCGAAAAAACAAGACATTTCTATACAAAATCCAAAAAAAATATCACCGTTTTTCTTACCATTCTCATACCATTACACTGAAACCTTACCTTTCCATATCCTAATACATTGGGAACCTATTCCCTATGTTAATACAATGATTCTCTAACCCTTATACATAGGGATATCTATACACTATCCTAATACATGGGAAATCTAAATACTTTCTTAAAACATGGTAAGATCGGGCGCTAAAAACTTTTCTGAAACTTACCATCTCAAACATTACCATCTTAATTAGGAAACCTATTCCCTATCTTAATACATAGGAATTTTATTCCCTATCTTAATACATGGCGGTCACCACCACCCCCCTCCCCCCACTTCAGCCCCAACATATACTACTTAAATGTTTAAATCTGAATTTGATTGATTATTTTCACCTTCAAAAATTGTTTTCAACTTTACTTTTTACGCAAAAGCTCCTGCTATTAAACTTAATTTAAAATGTTATCACCTGTGATACTTTTGACTTGAAGTTTTGTGACAAATTGATATGGGGTGATATGTTGCCACTTCAAACAGTTGAAAGAGGATTTTGCAATCATTCAATTTATACATTCATAAAAAAATCTTAGCATTCAAAATAATAGCGAAATAATGCGGCTTTAAGAGCAATAAAACATCCAGTCAAACATATTCATCAGTTTAACAAAAATCGAAATTCGGAATTGATATTTCATTTTAATCCTATAGAAAAAAATTTTCCGAATTTTTGGTTATTGATTCTGGTATCTTGAAATCACTTCTGGGCTCTTTTCCAGTTGCCCCTTTGAAAATACCGAGTTTTATGTTTGTTTTACGTGTTATTACGGCTAAATTCGTGATGTTACGCTGTAAAATATGAAGAACAAATCTGTTCAAAATTGCCGATTTGTTCACCACGCTAAATTTCATTGCATTATGACAACGTTAAATAGACTTTTCAAAATTGAATTTGAAGGGGGGAACTGGAAAAAAGCCCACTTCTGAAATCAATTGTTTCGAGGATGAAGTTTCGATAAAGCTCATGTTTTTTTGATGAGTGATTTTTTGTGTAAAAAGTTAATTTTTTTTTCAACAAGTTTTGTGGCAAAAGCACATGGCGTTTTTCCTTGTTCCCCACATGCCACTTTATATAAGTAAAAATTTTCTTCACATTGTTCGATTGATTGTTATAAAATTGCATGCGGCATCATTACACCAAGACAA
Source organism: Symsagittifera roscoffensis (assembly GCF_963678635.1). Lineage (NCBI taxonomy): Eukaryota > Metazoa > Xenacoelomorpha > Acoela > Convolutidae > Symsagittifera > Symsagittifera roscoffensis. The sequence goes on from NC_087069.1 coordinate 5,080,752, forward strand.
TCTTAATTGGTTTTCATGCACAACCTATTAAAACCTTTAGTTACTCAAAAAATTTGATGTTTTTATCAGGTTGGCAGGGGGAAAAGGAAAAAGAGCCAATCGAGCTTTTTTAAATATCAAAAAACGCAGTGAAAAAAGTTTCGAAGTGCAAAACCTGTCTTCGAAGCTTTACTAACAAGAAAATGTTGTTCTTGTTGTTCGTGTAAGAAAGGATAGCAAATGCGAAGTATTTCAGTTTGAAAACTGGAAAATACTTTTTAAACCTGAACTGAATTAGTATTGATTGAGGAAGTCACGTTTTTTTTTAAAACATGAAAGATAAAACCCCTGCTTACTCTGAAACGTCGATCTTTTGAAAATTCTAAACATTACTTCAACTCAAGAATTGTCCCATGGCACATTCTTTTTTTCATAAAAACATTTGATCACAATTATTTGGTTATATTGTTTTTGGTTAACGAATCTGAACATGATTAGGACGATTTTTTATACGATGAGTTTTTTGTGCAATTGGTCAAGAAATACTTTTTTGGTTGCTCCTTTTGAGCTAATAATGATTATCCCCACCTTCGAGTTTAAAATCACGGCAAATGCTGGGACTCGACAACAGGACCTATCGATTGAGAGACAGAGACATAACCGCCCCTTTACCGCTCCCCCAGAACGACTGTTAGGAGCCTAATACTGGTCATTTAAGAAACCATTTTTTAAAATTTTTGTCAGCGTGTTGGAATCTAACTAGCCTGAAAAACACAGGTTTTGTACAATTGCAATGTTCAATGTCATAAACTTTCGGTGTCGACCAAAAGTCTAATTGTTTTGCGTGTGTTTGGCAGCTGCATGAACAACTGCAGATTCAAGGCCACTTCATCTGAACTGCTCATTCTCAAGGGTCACTCAGATGACGCACTTGATGTCACAGGGGTGCAATACGTGTGGTCTATTTACCGAAGAAGGCTGGGCCAGACACCTGAAGATGTCACACCTGCTACCATCAATGAACTTGAGGGTCAGTTATTGGGGGGGGGGGGGGGGGCTCTTATAGCTACTATGGGCTCCTAACTACTATATCGCAACCATTTTAGCTAAATAATGACCACGTGGTTGGTTAGGGAATCGAACTCCTGAGGTGGGGGAGAAAGTCTGCTATATTCTCTGTGATGGAAATTTTGTGCCTGAAATCCAGCTCTGACATAGCATTTTAAGGTTTTCTTTTATTTCAGGCAATGGGTTTTCGTCCCTCGTGCTGCCCTCGGACGTGTTCGACTCCAGTGGAGAGTATGACGTCATGTTCGAAGTGTCGGTGCCTGGATTTCCTGCTCCCGCCTTCGAAGTGTACACTTTCATCTACAACCACCCACCTTACAATGGCACCTGTTTCAGCGAGCCCAAAGAAGGTAAGAGCAATTCTGAAGATACTCTAGAAATTTTGAAAAACTAAAAAAACCGGAGTTTTCTTCAATCAAACAAAAAATTTTATCAAGTTTTTGCTTTGGGGCGTTGGTTCAATTAATTCAAGTAACTCTTCAAAAAATACTTGCTAATGGTCCAAAAGGAAAGTAAAGTACTATAAGGACATATAGTACTTTACTTTTTAAACCTGAACTGAATTAGTATTGATTGAGGAAGTCACGGTTTTTTCTTAAAAACATGAAAGATAAAACCCCTGCTTACTCCGAGCTTTTGAAAATTTTAAACATTACTTTAAGTTAGAGCCTGGTTAGGTTTCAAACAAAAAGCTAAACTTCGCGTGAATCAGAGCATGGGTTACCCGCTTGCCTCGGGGCAATTTTTTATTTTGGCGAAGTTTAGCGATAAAAAATTAGTCATGGCACAAGCTCTATCTTTTGAATAAAGATAGACTCTTTTACTTGAAATGTTAAAATACAGATAAACCAACTGTGATTATTTTTCGTGAGTTCGTACAGTTGTGGAGTTCAAAATTTGACAATTCTGGATTCACCTCTGTACGGTTACGTATCAAAAACCAAGACGCGTCATAAAGAAGGCATGTCATAAGCCAATAAGAATAGAGACAAGAAAGTATTTCGTACATTTGTTTACTTATCTCGATTGTGATTGGCTTCCGACTTGTATATTTTGTGGCACGTCCACTTCTTGATTGCATGTTTTCCTGCACTACGTGAGCCCCTTTTAGATCAATTTAATTGAACTACCTAATGAGTCATCGCCAACTATGTGAGCCTGGCAAAAAATCTACCTTGGCTCACCAAAAAATCTAATCACACATTTTCCGGAATTGAAAAATGTTTTATACTACTAGTTCATACGAACAACATTTTGTAGAAATTCTCTATGAAAAACTTTTATCCCTTAATTAAAATTGTAATTTAGGCTATGTTTCAAACAAAAAGTTTGAATGACTAGCTTTTTCCATAAAAAAACTCGAAATTTGCTTAGTCGGATTTTAAGTTTCAAATTTCGTCTGAAATTACTGTGATCCAAAGTTTTCTCGCACAAGAATACCCAGAGATTAAGTGACAACAATCACACAGATAAACTGGATTTGGTGATTTGCCATGTAGAGCGATAATATCCCTTTCACGCAGAGTTACGCACAAAAAATAATATAATTTGAAAAATGGTGGAAAGATTCTGCCTTGGGAAAAACAAAAGCAAAACCACTAACGTTGGCTGTAAAAATCCACATCATGTGGTTTTTGAATAGTTTTTGCAGGAAACAGCCCGCAATTTGTTGAAGACAAAAAAGAAATGTTTCCCTGACAACGTTTGTTCGAGTCAAAAGTGAGTTTCTGATCATAATGAAGAGAAAATTTTCTCTATTTTTTTTGGTTTTTTCGGAGTGAAAAATTTAATCATACAAGCTTCAATAAACATGTCTTTGAAGCATTTTCGAAACATAGTTGTAAAAAAGCATTGCTTCCTATTTAAGTTTAAATTTGCTTTTAACCACAACAAATTTTTTAATGGCCTCAGATAGTCAAAACTGATATTAAACAACAAGCAAGACTGCTCGTATATCAGGAAGAACCCTTGAATATTCGAACTGCCTTTTAAGACCATTTCAAAATTGTTTGAGTGAGCGATGATAAAGTATTCGCCAAAAAATTGTATTTGCAAATTTTTCCTTCATTTTATCACCGCACATGCTATGTAAAGTACAAAACTATGTTTTTAGCGTCTTGTATCTTGTTAAAAAGGTTTATTGTCGCTTAAGTAGTCTCGTTTTCCTAAAATAAAGAAAAAAAGTTATGAAAAAGGTCTTAATCTTTGCAATGTGAAGAAAAAATTGACCGCTTTTGTAAATTTGAAAAATTTTAGAGCGCTATGAAAAAATGACCGCTTTTGTAAGTTTGAAAAATTTTAGAGCTGCTATGAAAAAATGACCGCTTTTGTAAGTTTGAAAAATTTTAGAGCTGCTATGAAAAAATGACCGCTTTTGTAAGTTTGAAAAATTTTAGAGCGCTATGAAAAAATGACCGCTTTTGTAAGTTTGAAAAATTTTAGAGCTGCTATGAAAAAATGACCGCTTTTGTAAGTTTGAAAAATTTTAGAGCGCTATGAAAAAATGACCGCTTTTGTAAGTTTGAAAAATTTTAGAGCTGCTATGAAAAAATGACCGCTTTTCTAAGTTTGAAAAATTTTAGAGCGCTATGAAAAAATGACCGCTTTTGTTGGACAATGAGCGATTTTGATATTGGTTGTGAAGTAAGGCGAAGCATTCGTAACAGGCGACACTTCGTAACTAGAAACAATTTGTAACAAGGCATTGGCAACTAGCATACGCTTGCTTCGCCGCTACGCTTTTATCCGGCAAGAGAGGAATACTGCGCGTGAATCAATGTTTCCCGCTTGCTCTACTGTTACGATTTGTCGTTTGTCGCTTGTTAAGAAATGTCGCCTCTCCAGGTGGAATAACATGCTTACTCCCCCCCCCCTTCCCCCTTCCCCCTACTTCAATCTCGCCACTAGTCACGCATGCAAGCATTCATACTGATAAATGGAAAGTTCGGCTCATTCTGGTTGAAATTATCGCTATACTTGAGGAACAGAACTTGGGCTCTTCCAGTTTTTTTGGATAACTATCAAAGCATGTTTCAGGTTCTGTTATGGAAGACAAATTCACGATTTACTGCCACGGTTGGCTGGACGAAACGCTACACATAGACCGCAACATTTCTATCGACTTCCCGCCGTCAGAAGGGATGTATGAACACCGGTTCGTCTAACCTCAAACTCCCCCCCTCCCTCCCTCGTCCCAACTCTCCCCTCCCCCTTCCCCCTCCCCAGTTTAGTCATCAAGTTAGGACTCACCGCTGGAGTTTTTCCAATCCATTAAACAGTGCTCTGAAATAAATTTTTGTTTTAAATCTTGTTTAAACAAAACCTCCTCTAGAACGCCGTTCCAACGGAATAATTCAAGGCAGAAACAAAACTTGCGCAACAAATCTTACGGTCTTTCGTATGTGAATGGATCAAAAAGATCTATTTTTGTATACCGTTCTCTCGGCTCGGATAATGTTGTAGCTCAAAATTTTTAGCAGATTTTTTCGAATTATTCAGTGAAAAAAAAAAAAAAAATTTTGAGTTTGCTTCATCTTCGTTCAACAACAAATGCAAACATTTACCCGAGCAATGATGCTCAATTCTGCTAAATGACCATTTTGAGATTCTTATGTTCACGCTTTTATTTGTTTTACAGGTACTTCGTGGCCGAACAGAACTTAGCCGAAGTGCCCGACAATTGTGACGATTTCTCCCTCATCGCCTACAATGCAGCTCCCACTTCGCAGCCTTTCCTGTCAGTCAATTTTTCCAAAAATAAACTCCGTCAAATTAGGGTTTTCTTTTATTTTTTTCCCAAATCTTCTGAGCCCGAAGCAGTTTTTAATTTAAAAGTTTTGAAAAATTAGGATTTTCAAATTAGGGTTTTCTTTTATTTTTATTAATCCAAATAATTCCTTTATTTGATCATTTCGAAAGTTTTGTAAAATTTTCTGAGCTCGAGGCAGTTTTTAATTTAAGTTACTCTATGAAGTTTTGAAAAATTGGTCGTTTTTTTCACTGTTTGGTAGTTACCATTTGATTTTTTGAAAATATTCAGTTTTGTTGTTTTTATTTGTTTCAGTTTGCCAGTCGGTTCCGAAAGTACAGATCACGTGGTCTCGCTGTGTACAAAAGTGCGCGACCAGTACGGCGCATCAGCTTCCGTTTTCTACGATGTGATCGTTCGTCCGGATGGAATTTCAGCAAATGATGTATTGATGAATTTGACTTCTACGAGTGGACTTTTAGCCGAAAAAGTGTCGGCTGGAAACTTCCAAGAAGTTTTTCAACTGAGTCTGGCTGCCTTGTCTGTATTGGGTGATTTGCAGGTAAAAAAATCAGTTTTTCCTTCTCACGTGAAACTTATTCACGCTTTCCAACTGTAATGAAACCTTGAAAAAATTCTGGTTGCGCGATAAAAGTGATGTTTGTATTTTCGTTGGGGCTGAAAAATTTTGAACTACTTTTCTGCACATATTAAAGATAATATTTCAAGTTCGCAGAAATTTGTTTGAAGGTGTTTTTCGACGAAATAAGTAGTTCTTTATGCGAAAGGTTTCGTTTTCTGAAGGCCAGTGAAAGTTTTTTGTCTTCAAAAATAAGATATTATGTCCACACATGTCAGAAAAGCTCAGTGAAGGTTAAGCGGAAGTATTAAAAAAGCTTTAGAAAAAACAACTGAAAAAGTTATAGAAATTACATTTGGTTTCTCTGAAGTCCAGTGAAAGTTTGGTGTTTTCATGAAAAAGATAGCGTCAAACAAGGACTGCAGGGGTCAGTGAAAAATGAGTGTTGAAAAATAAACAACACATTATCCAACAGTTTTTCGAACAAGTATCTGGAATTTCATGATTTTATTTTTCAGCCTTCTCAAAGAATGGAGGCGACTACTGCGACTATCGCTGCCTATCAGCAGATTTCTAGTTCTCTTGCTGCAACTCAAAGTGTCGAGATGATGACTCATTCTTTGAGAAAAGTCACAGACAACCCTGAGGACATATCTACAGATGCAAGGGTAATAAATAAAGGGGTTATAAATTAAAATTTATGTTCTTGCTAACATCTGCGTTTTTTAATGTTAGCGTTTTTATTGTTTTTTTTGAAAAGTCTTCAAATTGAAACACTTTTTTAAATTATTTTTTTCTCAACTTTTCTCAAAATGAGAAATTTTGAAATTCGATATTGTTGTGATTTTACATCAGGTTTTGCAATTATTGCTAAACATACTTATTTAATTAACCGGTCACTTAGTTATGACCTTCACTAGCCATTCTCTCCGGCGGAGAGAATGATCTCTTATTGTTTTAATGTTTTAACTTAACGACTAATTCATATTATTTCTTATTCTTTTTAATAGTTTTAATTTAGAATTAGCTACAACTAAGTAATATTTTATCATGGCGCAGTCATCTAACGAATCTAACGTTAGAGGAATACCTCCCTTTTGGCAAAACCATACGGTAGACCCACCCATCCCTTGGGAAGATTGGAGTGATCTGTTTCAATTAGCAATTATAGCTAAAGAAAACATAGATATAGAAAATCTACTCAATCCGTCGGAGAGACAACATCCATTACCACCAAATTTGAAAACCCACCGGACGGTGAAACAGACGCCCAAAGACGCTTGAGATTGGAGAGAAATATCCAAGAACAAAGAAGATATGACGAAGAAGAAACAGCTTCGATAAAAACCGAAACTAAGAAATTTAACGGAATGCGTATAGAAGAAGCAGACAAGAAATTACGATCAGTCTTATATCTGGCATTGGGAAATGCAATTATTGCTAAACATACTTATTTAATTAACCGGTCACTTAGTTATGACCTTCACTAGCCATTCTCTCCGGCGGAGAGAATGATCTCTTATTGTTTTAATGTTTTAACTTAACGACTAATTCATATTATTTCTTATTCTTTTTAATAGTTTTAATTTAGAATTAGCTACAACTAAGTAATATTTTATCAGATATTAATTTACAAAATGTTCATTTTTTTGTATTTAATCCACATTCCAAGCTATCTGCATTTTCTGTTAACGTTCGAAAAAAACATAATGGTTACTTTGTTTCAGAGACAGGGATCTCAAATTCTTTGCCTGACAATTGACTTCTTGGAAGAGAACTCAACACATCTTGGCTTGAACGAGCTACAACTATCTGCCAGACCAGCAATGAAAAGTATATAAGCTTCATCGGAACAAGCGCGCATTCAGGGGGTTTATTATTGCTCATTCTAGCAGTGTTTTGGTTTGGTTCAGTCGCTTTGTTTAAAAGAATAGTTTCAGAAATAAAGCAAAAAATAATGTTTTGAAAAAATAAAATGAGACTTTGTGATGATCGGAACTTCTGTGCTATTTGCAGAGCAACCAGCAATCTGTGTAATACAGATGTATTTACACTTGTATAAGGGACTAATCAGCTAACCAGTTAGTTTCAGAAATTTAAAAAATCCAAGTGTCAGATATTTGTATAAAATTAGAGCGTTAAACGCAGATAATAAACTGTGCCATTTTTGTTTTCAGCGGTGGATAGTTTGTTCCAGTCTTTCATTCTGGACGAGGACTCGGGCCAATCTTTTCAAGATCTTTACGTTAGTTCGAAATATCAGATTTTATTTATAGAAGTCATGGGTATCATTTATCAACCCACAGTTTGACTGGTTTTATTTTTCATAATCATATCAACCCAGTTGCCAAAACGAAAATTTTTGTCGGGTTGATTGAAAAATTAGAAGAATCGTTTGAAGACCTTTCGTCGACCTTTTTAATTTTCGTCGACCTTTTTCTTTAGGTCGATCAAATTGATTTGCGATATCTCCTCCCAAAGCACTAAAAGACATTATTTTTGCCAAAACTTTGCGAGTTTCCTCCTCAAAATTATCTAAAGTTGGATTTTTTGCGTTTTCTGGGAAATTTTTTTTTCAAAAATAGTAATAATTTGTTTCAAAGAGAAAATATTAGGATAATTTACAAAAGTAAACACCCAGTCCATATCATGAAAATACGCCAAAAACATATTCATTTGGCTTAAATTTTTTTTTTATTGAGATGCTTTTTTTTTCAGGATCCAGATCTGATCGAAGCTTTCGACTCACTTTTTGACTCCCTCTCAACTCTAAACGGAGACAAACTTCCCATCCAATTACCCCCTGTGACTTACAACTTCTCCCTCGTGGCAATAGCTGTGAAGCGGGTGACCAAGGGGGACTTCAGTGAGTCATCGGGGGAGGTGTTGTCGTCTATCGGAGTGCAGTCGCCGCCCGAGTTGGATTTGAGTTCGGGCGAGGGAGAAACTGTCATCGTTTCGGTTATAATAATCTCTAATTTCGAATGCAAATATCATGAAGGATGGACAATAGTTTTGCAAAGTTTCATTTTCTCGCAAGATTCATAACCTGTGTCTGGACTCAAAACTTGCAAGACATATTGGAAGAATATTTTTGGGTCTTTTTGGTTATATATCTCTCCTCAGTTAAATGAAAGAAAAAAACCGAAAATTTTATTGCAAAAGACAGAAAATTTAATTACAAATGTAGGGAGTAAGTCAAAGGCCTTTAAATTCTCACTTCAACGTAGGTCAATTTTAGCTTGCAATTTTGGTTTTCAAAGCAACGTGCTCCCTCAAAGTTTTTTGTTTGATAAGCAAGAGTTGAAACTTTTCATAGATGCTTTTTTGAAAAAATCTTTTTGATAAAAAATATTTAAACAAACTAGTGATCTTCAACTGATGCCGACTCTGCGTCTCAAGAATTCTGCTCTTCAAGTTTTCGGGGTGACCCACTCGTCGAGATGAAATTCTCTTTGGGTTACCCTTTAGACATTGATAATAGTGATAATTTGCTGTTGTAATTTAGCTGGTAAAATAAAACTCAAAGTCAAAGTTTATAACGAAACACTAGGCAATTCAAACTTTACAACAAACTCAAATTCAAGGCTAAAAATTTCAAAGCAAATACAAGCAAATAAGGCACAAACATTTTTTTAGAAAACTGACTAGAAAACCAAAATAAAGAAAACTTTTTTCAAACTTTTTTGCAGAAATCGTTCCATTTTTTTAAAAAGTTTTTGTTCTCAGAATGGAGCTACAAAACTCCAACAAATAATTTTACTTGCTTAAAATTAAGTTTTTAGTGCTTAAACTTTAAATTTCTTCTGATTAAGGATTTTTAAGTCTGCTCGCTTGCAGGGGCGGATCTAGGATTTTCTCGAGGGGGGGGGGCGGATTTTCAAAAAATTTTCCAAAATTTTGACGACCTTTTTTTTTTTTTTAGGTCGACCAAATTGATATTTCGAGCTCTCCCAAAGCATTGTTTTGCCCCTATTTTGGCGAAATTTTCTGCGCCGCAGGCAAGTTTTTGAAAAAACAGTCAAAAAAGCCGTTTTTGGGCACTTTTTGAAAAATTTTGACAAAAAATCGCGTTTTTTTTGGCGCGCGCTCCCCCTCAAAAATAGTATATATTGGCGCCAATGCGCCTTTAGAAAAATTTTAGGGTCGGTCGGCCAAAAATGGATTTCTGAAAAAGTATCAAAGGGGGGACCCTTTGGGTCGGCAGGGGGTCGAATCCCTGAGGGAGGGGGCGTCCGCCCCCCCCGCCCCCCTAAATCCACCCCTGCTCGCTTGCTTTATTTGCTCGAATTAGGCGAAAAATCAAAATTTTCAAACTTGTTTTTCTCAACACTTGGAAAATTTTTGGATGCTTTTTGAATCAAGTAAGGGCTTTAATATGGTACATGGTAAAAAGTGAAACACACCCGAATACAAGGTTCCTACCCATTTTCCATGGTTGGACCAAAAACGTATAGTTGAACGTCAATCGCTGCTACTTGGTTTGCTGGTTTGCGAACTGAATGAAACTCTGCAATGATTTACATGATGAATGCAAATCATACAAGTATTGTGCAAGAAGGAACCAAGACAAAAAATTTTCCCATTGTTTGTGAAATTCAAGTCTTCATTACTCCCAAACGAAACCTAAAAAGTTCAAAAAACCTAAACACCATAAAAAAGTGAAAAAAAGACATTGCTTTCTACTTTTTCCTCTAGCCTGTTGCTCTTGATCTTTTGAACAGACAATTCAACGCTTCACTTAAAACTATCTATCCATTTTACTAAAGAATAGACTACGGGTAGACAAATTTGAAGCATTTTAATTAACTTTTTACCCGCGGGTATGAAGCATTTTTATTAACTTTTTTTGTGATATTTTGGAGTGCAAAATTTTTTTTACAAAATGAAGTTTTCTTCTAAATCAAACGTTCTATATATACAGACTGACTACAGATTATATATGATGTTATACTTATCACATAGAAATTTTTGTGGTTATCTCTACTACTAAGTTTTGATAAAATAAAAATAAAATTTTTAATGTATCTTTCAGCTGATTTTTTTTGGCGCTGATATTTGCATTTAAACAAACATGTTTGCCTCTGAAATATTTGACTTTGATTTTAAAAAAAATTTATGTTAAAAACATTTTAAAGACAATGCTGAATAAAAAACTGTTAATGAAGGTGGCTTTTAAAGCAAATTCGTTTGAGTGCACTTCTTTTACGGTCCACGACAGCCTGTCGATTGCAAAAATTGACAGGGTTCTGAATGAAATCATGTTTTGATCTAACAAATCTTTTCAACTAAACAGTTAGGGAGTAGGAAAGTTTGCTTATAACAGAGAAAATTAGCAAAAAAAAATAATTTGAAAACTTTTTAAGAGAAAAAGTTTTCAAGATCGCAAAAAATCGCCTCAAAATAAAACATCTTAAAAAATAAAACCAGTTTTAATTCATGATCTTTACAAAACCGCAAAAATTGATATCGTTCGGTTTAACTAAACAAATGTTTTTGGCCCAATGTCTCAGTTTTGTCAGCCCAGATAATTGGTGGAAGTTGGGCATCCGATATTAAATAGCGTTCTTTTTAGTGTAGAAAAAATAAATATCAGGTTTTGTTGAATTTTTAACAATTTCCGAAAAAAACTATATAACAAAGTTATGTGAATTTTTATGTAACGCTAAGCATAAAAAGTTTTCTCTCAATGTCCTGCAATCAATGTTTTGGATCTCGAAATGTATTCGACGAACAATTTTGTTCCCAAAATATTTTCGACGAATAATCAGCTCTGCGAACAAGGTGGCAGCATATCAGTTCTTCATAGATTACTGCTGTTATAACCTATAAGACATACAAGCATACAATCTTGTATCTTTTTTCTATTTTTTGTGAATATTGGCTCACTTTCAAACAATAAACAAGGATTACAGTGGGTATCGAACCACTGACCTATAGAACAAGAGGATAAAACGATACCTTAACGATACCTTTTCACTGTCGCTTCTCACCATTGCTCTTTTTGTGTTTTAGGTGGGGAACTACCATGCTAACATATACCTTCCAGATGCGTTTTCTGCATCTCTAAATCCGCATGTGAAACGAATTGAACTCAGAGACGAAATAAATGACATCATTCCAGGTTCAGTATCAGAAGTATGCATAACTATCTGAACTATCTCATGATAGTCCCAACCTGCCAACAGGCCCTCGAAAATATAGGTTCTCCACGACACCTGCTACCCCCAAACCCCCCCCCCCCCCCTCCCGCATCCATACACACACACATATACATACACCCAGTAGCGGATTAGGGGGAAGGGGGCGGGCGATAGGCGGGGGGGATAGGGGCTGGAGGTTCACACTTGTTTTTTAGGGATTCAACCCCCTGTTGACCCAAAGGGTCCACCCTTTGTACTATTTTGAGATATCCATTTTTGGCTGACTGACCTTAAAACTTTTCTAAAGACGCCTTTGGGGGGCTTTGAGAGGGGATCGCGCGCCGAAAAAACGCATTTTTTCTGTCGAAATTTTCAAAAAAGTGCCTAAAAACGCTATTTTTGGCCTGTTTTTCAAAAATTTGCCTGCCGCGCAGAAATTTTAGTTAAAACAGGGTCTTTATAGTGGTTTAGGAGAGCTCAGAAAAATAATTTGGTCGACCTACAAAAAAAGGTCGACAAAATTTTCAAAATTTTTTTGAAAATCCGCCCCCCCCCCTCGAGAAATTCCTAGATCAGCGCCTTTTTTTGGTGATATAGAAGATTTAGTGGGGGTTGGCTAAAATGAGAAAACTTGAAAAAACTTGCAAAATATAGACGCCTGAAAACAGACAATTTGGGTCTTACGGCGCATCTAAACAATATACTTTTTTTGTGAGAGCACATATTATATTTGTAATGAAATGTTCAATATGTTTTGGAAAATTTTTCTGACGAATACTTTTACGGTTATGATTATGGTTACGATTACAAATAAACCTAGCCTAGAAAATATATGTTTTTTAAACTTTCAGTGAAAGATCTGGACAAACCATTCGCGGTTCAATTCGATACCCAATACAGTCGAAACGTTTCAAATTTGAACCCGAGTACAGATCAACCCGGCCTAGAAGGACAACAAAACTTGCCTAATTTTAATCCTGATGACAATGGATTTGACAGGAGAATAGTATCTGTGATTGACGGAGGTTCAAGTGTGTTGATATGTCTGCAAATTGACGGAGGATCGACTGACTATGAATATTTCATAAGGGTATTGCAGATTATTTATATGCGTTTGAGTTTTTTTTAATTTTTGTGAAGTGGTTTGAATAATCAAGACTGTGTTGAAAAAAAAACAGCCCTATTCGAGGAAATGTGTGATCTTGTTTTTGAAGCTTTTCTGAAGTTTTTTGAGGTCGTTCACAAAAAATCACGACTGAAAGGGCTTTAATTGAATATATCACTCGACCAAATCCGATGATTATTTGTGGTACCTGATTTTGCGTGGAATACAAAAAGAAAAAAAAATTAAAACGGCTGAATACAAATTTCAAACGGTCGGAACAAAAAAATCGAATTGCATTGCAGATTGTTTTTGCGTCTCATACTCATAAAAATTCGAAGTTAAATTCCACCACAGAGCCTCTTTTGGATCTCTTGAACTATTTCCCCCACTTTTGCAAAAGGGAAGATTCATTACTAGGTACAAAACTCACTTATGTGTAACCGTTAAATTATAGGGTGTTAAGGTTATTGGGGGTGGCAGTTCGTTACTAACTACCATAGGGGGGGGGGGGGGTTGATATATGAAGAGGATCCCATTTCCATTAATCTTTTTGAGTCTATTTCAGATGAATGAGAGAGCAAATACTACCAACTATCAACTGACAGGACTACTCTCACAGCAGATAATAGGGTCGGATGACACGCAGCCACATTGCGTCGAAGTCCCCTCGGGAATGGTTAATAGTGGGGACGAAATCCACTTTGCATATCGTCCACAAGGTTGGGCTGTTCCAGTATTCCAGTGCACCTTTTACCCAAAATCCCCCCCCCCCCCCCAGCCTTCTCACAAAATACCCCACCCACCTCTTCCCACCCTCCCATCTCGGTGACCGAACACTATTCAATTAAACTTAGTGATAAGTCATTTATAAAACTGGCAGACGAACCTAAAAGTGAATCTGAATGGTGAAAAATGGCGAGACTGCTGTAAAAACATCTGTACAAATACCGCCATGTCAATAGCAATCTCAAAGAACAGACATTATATTTTTTCTGACATACATGCTGGTTGTAACAAACTTTTTTCGTCTTAGGTTTGATTTTGATCTCAATGTTCCAATTGACTAATCAATGACCTAATATTCATTTTTTATGAATCAAGTTTTAAGTAGTTTTACTTTAAATGTACAACAACTGAAACTAGGGGGTTTTAAACATGTGGAGGCCAACTCAGTGTTCATAGAATTTAAACAGATTATTATTTGTTCTAATTTCTACTTCAGATCCTGACGCAGCAGCTCTTACAATATCTGTGGGTAGCTTTTCCCGCTCCTGTAGATGGTGGAACGAAAATTCTACCAAATGGGTCACGGACGGGTGCAAGGTAAAAAGTTAGACCAGATAAGGATCTAGCATTTTCTCAAGGGGGGGGGGCGGATTGTCAAAATTGTCTTGACTTTTTTTAAGGGTCGACCATAGCGATTTTCCGATCTCCTAGATCACTGCAATGACCCTATTTTGACCACAATTTTATCCGCCTTCCTAAATCGGCCCCTGAATTTAACAGTCGATGCAGTTAGACACCTGCGTAGCAGACAGTCTAAAAATAGGATAGTAACAGCGACCTACAGAAAAATGCAGGCAAAAAGTATTAAAATGTCATATACTTAGGTTAGGACGGTTTATCTATAAAGGAAAGGACCAACATACGAGCTGTTTCTATACAAAATTTGAACTTATTTTTTTTGGACATCAGTTGATTCTCAGATCTGAAATTCGTTAGATATGAAATTTGGATCTAAAACAGAAACTCTCAGACATAAAATAAGATCTGAAAAACCATTTGTTAAAATATAATATATGCATGTGGAAAAAATTATTGAGTTTTCACTTTCTGCTGTTTCCGCCACGCCATATGCAGTTATATTCAGGTTAATTAGCGGGAAAAAAGTTCATAACACAAAAACATTTTTAAACTAATTTTCTTGTTCAACTGTTTTAAAAAATTTCAAAATCTAATCGAAAACCGATCAAGTTTTAATTTTCATACGCGACTTATGCGTTTCCAATGATTATCTCTCCGCACCGAAGTTTTTCCGATTATTATCTATAATCTGGCGATTTTGTGGTCGAACCAAAAATTATTCTTTTAATAATCAACTATCTGGTGATTTTGTGGTCGCAGAGTAAAAAATAATCGATTATATGGAGAAAACAATCCAAAAAAAAGCTTAATTTTTATGTCGATTATATTGGAAATATAATAGATTATAATAGATTATAATTTAAACAAAGTTGATATAAAAATTCGATCAAAAAACACAAAAATGTGCGACGTCAACTTTTTCAAATTCTTAGTTGCCTGAGCATGAAAATATAAGATTTTTAGCAACAAAAAAAAAGCTTTTAAGTAATTTTCGAACTGAATTTCAAGTTTTGTTACGTGTCTTGTTCTTACATCATTCTGTGCATTTCGAGACCTCACTCTATCCCATCAGAACTCGAAATAATGAATTTGATTTGAATGGGCGGGATGAGCGGCAGGCATGAAAAATGACTTAACTCAACAAAAAAGACTTCGTAAACTTGTTTAATTTGCATTGTATTGCAAATTTCTGGAATCGTTACAATTGTTTTTGCCCAAGATCTGATTTACAATAATGATTTACTATGATTTCATTGCATATTTTCGAGCTCAAATCTGGTTTATATTGACAATATTCTTGAATTTTTACATATGTTTTTGCACCAAATCTGATTTACAATGATGGTATTTTTGTTGCATATTTTTTTGTGCCGAAAATCTTGTTTATATTAATGATTTTCATGATTTGTGTCGTTTGGTTTGAATTCAATTTTTGCTTTGAGTTTTCAATTAGCATGCTTTTAAGAAGAGAAAAATCAATTTTTCTGACAATATAATCAAATTTTTTGACAAAATAATCGGTTTTATTGCAATTCTATGGCGATAGCAATAGTTTTTGTTGCGGTTTTATGGCAAAAACAATAGATTTTATTGCTGTTTTTTAAAAACAAAAGATTTGATTGCAATTTTATGGCATAAGCAATCGATTTTATTGCGATTTCATGGCGATTTCAGGGCAAAAAAATAAGTTTTATTGAGATTATGTGGAGATAAAAATACATTTTAGTGGAATTACAAGGCAATATATTCTTGATGAAAATAATCTATTTTCTTTCAATTTTAATAGAAAATGTTGCTTAAATTGGTTACACATAATCGATTATAATGGCAATAATTTCGGCAACATTTTCTCAATATAATCTATTTTTATCCGAGAAACTTCGGTGCGGGTCATGCTTTGAAATTTGAGTTCGAGCAGTCTCCAAACTGAATTCTGAGCATCTAGCGGAACAAAAATTAGCAAAAATTGTCTCTGCTCATTGATTTTTTCAGGTCTGAAAAAAAACAAAAAAAAACACAAAATTTCAGATCTGAAATGACCATTTTGAAATTTTTTGAGCGTTACTTGAACATTTTACAACCTTTTTTAGATCTGAAAAAAATTAATTCAGATCCTAATTTACTGGGTACGGGGAAGAGCCACTGTTCTGACCCCTGGTTAAGATTTACATACATTTTTTGGCTATTTTTCTGGGCTGAATATTGTTGTCTCGCCCTCGAACAACAAGCAAAGATCCAAGTGGGCCTCAAACATCCGATCTTTCGATTGTGTTGCGGAGATTGTGTAACCACTTTATCATCGCTCACATAAGTTGTTATAATATTTTTTTCCCGAAAATATTTTGAAGTAACATTCACACTTAGACAGTTCTGTCATTGTGAATTATTTTCAAGCATCAGTATAAATTCTCTCAAGTTGTTAAGGATGATGATTGGCTGCCGTACCAAAACTTCGAACGTAAGAGATTTACCTACCTAAAAAAAGAAAATCTACTAAATCATTTTTTGCATGTACCAGTTTGACCTCCATACACCGACAATGCTATAGTCATACAGTTCAATACAATTTGTCTATGAAAAAACGTCTCTCATACTTTGCCATGCCATACTGAACTTAAAAAAAAACAATTTCTTTCAAGAAACTCAATTTCTTTTTTTTTCCAAATTTTTGGTCGAAAAGAGTAAAAAATTCAAAAAAAACTTTTATCGTCTTTGCTTTCTTGCATTCAGCAGAAATTTATTTAAAAAACGACAAGGAAATTAAGATCAGCGAAAAAACTCTACAACAGAACTATGCTTATTGCCAATTTCAAAAAATTGAATGACTACGTGAAATTACTGCTTCAGTGCTGGTTTTACTCCATGACTTGATATCTTGCTGTATTTCTTGTAGTTTTCTAATGTCGTTGTAACTGATGATTGTTAACCATTTAGAGATACTGTGGATTGAAACAAACAAAAACGTTATTAGGGTTTAAAGCAAGCAAAAAAGAAACAGCTGAATATACAATTCTGAAAAACAGCCACGTGAACCCAGAGAAGACCACACTTAATATAAAGTCACTCTTGTTTCCCAGCCATTTTTTTGAGTGAACAACTTCGAGAGTGGAAAAAAAAACAAGACTAATCGAGTGTTCCTTAATTTCACTTCGTGAAGTGGTTGAAACAAAATTAAGAAAAAAAATGTCCAAAATGATGTTTTTCCAAGAATCCAAAATGATGTTTTTTTTTCAGGTGTCCCAAAGTAGCACCCTTGTGAACACAATCTGTGAATGTACCCACTTGACCTCGTTCACGACTGAGTTCGTGGTGGCCCCCAATGTGCCCGACTTCACAGTCTGGAGTGACCCGGCTGATATGTTGAGCAACCCAGCTGTCGTCTCCTTCTGTCTGGGAGTAATGGGACTGTATGTGTTGCTGGCTCTCTGGGCCAGACGCATGGATAACAACGACTTATACAAGGTAGCGAAAATTGAGGCAAAAGCAAAACAAATTAATTTTTGAATCTCAAACTTATTTCGACAACAATTTTTTTAGCAATGAAAACTTTTAAATCGCCTATTTCATAAAATTGCAGAACTTTTTACATCACAAAGCTGAAGAGTGTTTTACTTGTCATATATAGATTTCTGTATCATGAAGAAATGCGAAATTTTCAAAATGAAAAGCATTACATTACGAAGAAAGATGTAGAGCTAAGATAATTATAATATATGAAACAAAACGACTATAAATGGACGCCAGTTAATGTGCAGTTTCCGAATATTACAATTAATAACGATTTTAAACCAAAAGTAAACTTATGACTTTCTTTTGCAAAATTCTGAAAACCGGTGTTTTAATAACAGTTTTATACCAGATTTGTACCAGATTTAACTTAATCTGAATTTATTTAACTTTTTAAATTGAATTTCCATGACTTTTTTCTCCTTCTTTCGATTTAGTGGGACATGCTGCCGCTAGTCGGGAATGAAGAGGTCCCCCATCCAGGGTACAAGTACGAGATCACAGTCTACACGGGACTGAGGAGGGCTGCCGGCACCTACTCCAGGGCATTCTTCATACTCGGAGGCGAGAAAAACACCAGTGCCGTTCGGGAGTTGGACGACGGAGAGCGAAACGTATGTCGAGAGAGAAAATAAACAGGCCAAAGTATAAACCAATCAAAAATAAGCGGCGTATATATGGTAGCCGGAACGTTACGTCATATGAATACATTTGCATGACTTTCGTAACTATTACATAATTGCCGTTACATAACCATTACATACATTTTACCAGTTTTCGGCTGGTTGATACTTCGTCTGCTTTATACTTCAGCTGGTTTATATACCACCGTATGTCGATGAAGTATTTTTTTGGGTCATCGAAACTCAGATTATAGATTTATCTCGGATACCAAATCGGATTTTGATAAAATGTTACTTTGTTGTAGCTAATTCTAAGTTAAAACTATTAAAAAGAATAAGAATTAAGATGAATTAGTCGGTAAGTTAAAACATTAAAACAGTGAGAGATCATTCTCTCCGCCGGAGAGAATGGCTAATGAAGGTCATAACTAAGTGACCAGTTAATTAAATAAGTATGTTTAGCAATAATTGCAAAACCTGATGTAAAATCACAACATTCCCTTAAGCAGGAAAAAATTTAAATTGCAATATAGTAATGCACAATAACTAACTATGACTGACTCCTTTCTCCCCCTTTAAGGACGAGGAAAGAAAATTAAAGCGCCTTAAGATGAGGTACTAACACTAAGTAAGCTCCACTAGTGTTAAATGACAGCAACAAAGGTTATCCAGATTCCGATGGATAAGGGTTATGTTAAGATGAGATAAAGGCATCACGTTTTGGCACAACGCTGAATTTAGGACCACGTTTTATGAGTGAGGTCATGGTTTATAATGCGCGAGTGAAGAGGATATGATTTAAAGAAATTATGGGAGCAACAGATGATAATTTCTTTTGTAGGGTGAAATTTATCCGAAGGATAAAGTTGTCGAATTTAGCAAACACATTTTGGTAACTGGAAAATTAGCACCGGTTTACAAGGTAAAATGCGTAGATAGCACATAATTTTAATGGAGTTGGTCTTGGTTTGTAAAACACAAACTGGAGTGAAGGCGAATTAAAGAATTTAGGAAAACACGTGAAGATGTCTTCTTTTTACTACATGAAATTTTATCCGCAGGGTTAAGTTCTTAAGTTTAGTGAACGGCCGTTAATATCTGAATGTTAGCACCGGTTTACTCAGTAATGTGTGTTATTTGGTAAGCCAGAATATCAGATTAAAGTATATCTAAGTGGTTATAAAGTTTTATAGTCTTTTAAAAAGTTTTCGAGTTCAGTGTTGAAAAGTTCACTATCAAGATCGGAGTGGTCGCCGAAATTTGCTATTTCCATTCTCAGTGATTCATCGGTTGATGAGTTTGACATTTGATCTGATGAAGATGATGAATCTGAATCTAGAACAATTAACTCCGCCGGATTCGTCTTGTTGATTGTCTCATGTGGTTCCTCAATCTCTAACACAATAGGCTCGGCCGCCGAACCAGAGGCTTCTTGGACACTCTCTACGGCATCAATAAAGTAACGTTGACCATAAAATTTTGGTGGGCCGACATTTCTACTAGAGCGACGGATAGTAGCAGGAATTTTACCGGGTATTATGGCAGGACTGTTGGATATAGTGCACTCATCCGTTGAGTCACTTATCTCATACACCGGAAAGTCTGTGTTTGAGTCGGTCTCCGTTGGATTATGCTCAACTTGTAAGTCATTTTGTCCAATGGTGTCGTTTTCCCCTCCCTGATTTGCGGTTCTCTGATCCGCCGAGTTAGATGTTCGGCTGGCTGGCACTATACTTATTGGGCACTCATATGATTGATCCATGGGTTGTTCACTGATTGGGAAACTGTCGTTTTCTAAAATCTCAAATTTTATTTCAGGATTGGTTATAGTAGAATTAAAATTATTTCCGATTGAGATGTGAGGTGTAAGTGAATCCGAAATAAAGCGCTCTCTGGCTACGTCTCTACAAGGAAAACCGCCCGCTATCCATTCCCATTCACTAGTATCCGAAATATCCGAAGGAATTAGCATAGATTCATCCGAAGCGAGGTAACCTGGATGAGTTGGTGACTTCTTTGAGCGTCGTGTCTGTCTTCTTGTCGGGATGGATGATGATCCAGAAATGCGTGTCCTAGTTAGGTTATCGGATGATGTCGGGTCTAATTGTCTGGTCCTTCTTTTTGTTGACTTCTTGGGTTTTGGTTTTCTTTTTGAGCCTTCCAGTTTCTGACCTACTTCAACATTAGGGTTAGAAAAGTACGGGAATGAAATGTTTCCTCTAAAAGGTCTGATTTTATTTGAGGTAGAGATAGGAATCGCAATGTCGGATTTTCGTATTATTTTTCCGTCGGATAACTTAACTGTCGAAGTCGAAGAATTTATAATTCTTTTGTTTAGTTCTTTATAAAAACAGTCTCGGTTGATATTACCATTAGTTTTCCGAAGGATTTTACCTTTAAAAGGGCTTTCGATTGGTATTCTGTTTTGAGTCATTTTCGAGGATGAAGCATAGTCTGTATCGTAGCCTTTTTCAGTCGGATTTTGGTTCTTCTTCGCAATCAAATCGTCCTTGTATCCGTCCTCTATTCTATCATCCGCGTTCCAATCCTTAGCTCGATCCTTAGACAATATTGATTTCCCTTTGTCTAAAATTCCAAAGGAAGGTTTACCCGAAGCTAATTGTTTCCAAATAGTATTTGGTTTTCTGTTATAGTGGATCTCGAAAGGTGAGCATTTAATTTTTGATTGGAAAGTAGAACGTAGGTTCCAAATGATTTTTGAAACGGCATTTTGCAGTGTGGTTTTATGATGTTCTTTTGAGATAGCCAGTAGTTTGACTTTTACAGTGTGTACAAGTTTTTCGACTAATCCGTTGGAACGGTGATCGCCTACTGTACAAAAGATTATTTTGATGTTGTTAGAATCGCAGAATGATTTGAAGTCTTGACTTGTAAAGCAAGTAGCATGATCCACCCTTATAGAATAAGGTATCCCGTGTAAGAATATGTAGTCTTGTAAAAATTCTATAACTGTCTTTGAAGAGGTAGATGATGTAATTTTTGCCGACGGAAATTTAGAAAATCTGTCAATACAAAGTAAAATGTATTTATTTGACCCCCAATAAGAATCCAAAGGACCCGCGAAATCTAAATTAAGTTCTTCATTTGGTTCTGATAATGGAGGAAGTTCACTAATTTGTGAATTAGGAATAACAGATTTTATATTCTTACCCGCCGATGTACACTCTGAGCAATTAATTCCATGAAAGTAGATTTGTCTGTTAATGTGGGGCCACCAAATGTATTGGGCCAAATATTTCATTCCGAATTGACCTGGATGTGTTTTGTGAAAATGGTTCGTGAAAATGGGTAATTTTCATTTGATTTTTGATTTTTCCAATCCGAAGGAATAAATTTTTAAATGACTTTGATATATTAAGGATTTCCCTATCTTGGTTTGTTTGGGAAATGGAATTTATTGACTTACACTGCTTGTTGGTCTGGAAATGTGGAAAATGTTTCTGAGAGACTTCTATTCCCACTTTTGGAAGGTTGTCGTTTCCTAAGATATTCCTTTCATGTCCTTCGGTTAGGAAGAATTGACAGTCGTTGTCTGACCAACCATTTGAGAATATCGGAATCTTCACCTTTCCAGTGATGTTTATGGCATTATCCGTGAATCCACAGTAAAGGTCTCTAGTTGTCTTATCCACCGGATAAATTTTCAAGTAGGGATCGCGTAATTTCAATTCGTGAAGTACGTTTTTCTTAAGAAAGCTCACCGGGCTAGCTGAATCCACTTGAATGTTTAAAATTACTTGGTTTTCTTTTCCGAGTCCGATGTTTAATAATTTCTTCAGTTCCTTTCCGTCGTTATCAAAAATTGTAGTTACATTTAGTACAGAGTAATCGTCGTTTTCACTTTGTCCAGATTCCGACCATGCGTTTATGACGCCGCAACATTCTCTATCCGTGTGGTCGTTATTTACATCCGGAAAATCCGACGGATTAAAATCTGTATTATCTACAATTTGAGTATTTACAATGTTTACATTTTTACGTCGAGATCTACAAAGTCTGGTGAAATGACCTTTGAATTTACAAGAAGTACAAGTCGTGTCCTTTGCTGGGCAAACTGCTAAGTGTCCTTTTGAG
The DNA here is from genome assembly GCF_963678635.1 of Symsagittifera roscoffensis. Lineage (NCBI taxonomy): Eukaryota > Metazoa > Xenacoelomorpha > Acoela > Convolutidae > Symsagittifera > Symsagittifera roscoffensis. The sequence continues at coordinate 5,102,965 of NC_087069.1, forward strand.
AATGAACCGCCACACTTCATACAGCTGTTACTTCTTTCGATGTTGAGAGTTGGTTCTCTTTTGACGTTAAAATGGTTGTTTGGTTTATATACAGATGATCCGTTGGATTTAAAATTATTAGTTAACTTCAAGTGATTCAGAATTCCTTTTTCATCGATGAGTGCTACGTTTAGTGCTTCGCGTGGAGGGAGGGTTTCTGTTAATAATTTCCTTTGGATGTCGTAGTTTTTCATATTATTTATGAAAATATCTCTTATCCACTCTTCTTCTCCTGCGGATATGTCGCACTTTTTCGCCATTTCAGCTAAGGCACCCCAAAATTGTTCGAGGGATTCTCTGTCGCGTTGTTTTCTATTTAACAGTTTATGTCGTTCAAATGTGACATTTGATTTTCTTACGAAAGCAATCGCTAAGAACTCCCAGAATTCTTTAAAGGAAATTTGTAAGACTTTCACCTTGGTAAATTTCTGTCCGAAGATCCTTTGTCCTTCATTTCCCAATGCCAGATATAAGACCGAACGTAATTTCTTGTCTGCTTCTTCTATTCGCATTCCGTTAAATTTCTTAGTTTCGGTTTTTATCGAAGCTGTTTCTTCTTCGTCATATCGTCTTTGTTCTTGGGTATTTCTCTCCAATCTCAAGCGTCTTTGGGCGTCTGTTTCACCGTCCGGTGGGTTTTCCAAATTTGGTGGTAGTGGATGTTGTCTCTCCGACGGATTGAGTAGATTTTCTATATCTATGTTTTCTTTAGCAATTATAGCTAATTGAAACAGATCACTCCAATCTTCCCAAGGAATGGGTGGGTCTACCGTATGGTTTTGCCAAAAGGGAGGTATTCCTCTCACGTTGGATTCGTTAGATGACTGCGCCATGATAAAATGTTACTTTGTTGTAGCTAATTCTAAGTTAAAACTATTAAAAAGAATTAGTCGGTAAGTTAAAACATTAAAACAGTGAGAGATCATTCTCTCCGCCGGAGAGAATGGCTAATGAAGGTCATAACTAAGTGACCAGTTAATTAAATAAGTATGTTTAGCAATAATTGCAAAACCTGATGTAAAATCACAACAGATTTTAAAAAAAAATTGTTATCAAAATTATGACTAGATCTGCTTTGATTCTGTTGATCAGTAGAAGAGCTGATAAAAGTTACGAGAAAACTTCTGTTTTGGAGTATCAAGCAAAAGCCAAAGTCATGAACATAACATCGATGATATCTCTCTATTATATCTGAATAAATAGATAAATAGTAAAAAGCATCAAACTAACTTTTTTCCCATCTCAGATTCTGCAGCGAGCGAGTATGGATCGGTTCCTGATGAAGACGGATTCCCATTTGGGGCCTCTGACCTACTTGCGTCTCTGGCACGACAACTCGGGGGAGGGGGCAGGGGCTTCGTGGTTCCTGGACAAGGTCACTGTCAAGGACATGAAAACAGACAGAGTGTAAGAAGCAAGAACATTGGTACTAGTTCAGAAGTATTGTCTTCTATGACTGATTTTAGTATGGGTACTTTTAGTATGGATCGTTTTCGTATGGGTAATTTTAGTATGGATCAATTTAGTTTGGATCAATTTAGTATGGATCATTTTAGTAATGGTAGTTCGACGGGACCATAATTCTAAACGTGGTTTTTAACGGGACCATACTTCTCAACGAGTAGCTGAATCTTTTTAAAGATTATGACGAAAAAACTTGCAAACATTTTCTGCAAAAAGTACCTGCAAAAAGTATCTAGTTAAATCAAATCATTCCCTTTCAATATTTTATATTCGCAACAGTTATAAAAGCTTTTGTCAAACGGAGTTTCTTGATTAGATCATGTTCATTACTTTAAACAAAAATAATAGGGGGAATTTTAAACTTGAAAATAGGCAAACTTTCAAAGATTTTCGAAACTACTGCGGTTTTGAGTTAGGTCAAACAGAATTTTCTTCAAAAATTTTGAAAAATGTCGGTTTCAACCTAAACCTTTTGCACGAAACTTGGTATAATTTTGTTTTTGCGCTTCTAAAATCTTACCAGAGGAGAATTAAGGGAGAGAGAGGAATGCCCCTTATCTCAAAGATTAGACCCCGTAGCCACCAACAGGGTCCCCCTTTTGGTACTAGTTTATGAAAGCCATTTTCCCGCCGTCGGACTCTTGATTGAAATTTTTCTTGTGGTATACTAACTGCTTTTTTTTTTGGGGGGGGGGGGGGCAAAAAAACGCACTTTTTTGTCAAAAACTTCCAAAAATTGCCCAAACACGATTTGTTTGCCTGTTTTTATTTCAAAAATTTGCTGGTGGTGCAGAAACTTAAGTCAAAATAACGTCTCTATTGTGTTTTGATAGAGCTTAGAAAGTCAGTTAGGTCGATCTATGAAAAAATTCAAAAAGTTTTTCGAAAGTTTTCTGAAAATCCCCCTTTCTCCCTGTAGAAAATCATCCTTCATCCGCGCCTGATTTCTACCACGCTTAATAGGAAACAAACTTCTAACTGATATTAAAATATCAATTATTTCTGATCGTTTTTTCGTTTGTTTCAGATACACTTTCCTGTGTAATAACTGGCTGGCGATTGACGAGGCAGATGGCAAACTGGAACGACTCATGTGTCCTGCCACTGCCGAAGATCTGATCAGTCCTAGGAATGTATTCGAAGAAAAGGCAATTAATTGTTCAAAAATTTGATTTCTTTCAGTTAGAGAATGGATTTAATGAAGATTATTCTAATGAAAAATAACATTTCATACAAAATAATAAAAGCAGAAAAAAGCTAGTTTTTGGGATTTGTGTTTTTAGTATATAAATTTCTTGTTTTCGAAAAGTGTTCGAAAATGTATTCGATAATATAATAACATCTGCGGTGTTGAAATATTTATCCAGGCCAGCACTGGTATAACGGACGGACACATGTGGCTGTCAGTGGCAGTGAGACCCCAGCAGAGCTCCTTCTCCAGGGTCCAGAGACTCACCTGTTGTCTCAGCTGGCTCGCACTCACCATGGTCGCATCTGCCATGTGGTCTGCATCTCTAGTCAAATTCATACGCCAAAACCAACGTTTTTTTTCCAAAAGCAGATTTTGTTTTCCGAAACCAGATCATTTTTTAAACATAACCAGATTTTTTATTTACAAAATCAGAGTTTTCATTCAAAAATCAATTTTTTGAAGTGTAATAATAGATTCGAGCTTTTTTAAAGGTTTTTGGAAACGCTTAAGGGTTCATCTTTTTATTCACCCAGTATGAATCTACAGTTCTCGAATAGCTTTCCCAGCCTATTTTGAAACTTTGATTTTCAGAAATAGTCACAAACATAAAAATCAGTTTATATATTTAAAAAAAAAACGGTTTCAAAATCAGAACTCAAGTTTAAAGAAAGTTGTTTTTAAATTTAGTTTTGATTACAGAGCTAGAAAAATTTTAATCGATTTTTTTTTGGTTGTGCACTTTTTTAAACAAAATTATTTTGCGCTATACTTTTGATACAAAACTATTTTTTTTGAACTATGCTTGTGAGACGCTTTTTCCTTGCCCAGTTGATATAATAATTGTCTATACACCACAGGTACGAGCGTGAACAGTCTGGCATCTCCCTGGAAGTATCTCTGGGTCCGATCTCTGCCTCCCTCAGTGAGATCATAGTGTCGATCCAGGCCAGTCTGGTCACATTCCCAATCAACTTCCTGGTCGTGTTTATGTTCAAACGCACAGCCACCAGAGAACAGTGGAGGGAGAGGAAGCTAGCTAGAGGGCAGAAGGGAAAGTCCAAAGGTGAGGGCGCTAAGTAGGGTTCCGTAGCAAAAAGCAGACATATCATTAACCAATCATAATCGAGATCAGAAAGCATACGCATGCAAGAAAGTAATCATCTAATTCGTACGTTTGTAGTCTTATCTCAATTCTGATTGGTTTTTTACGAGTCAATTTTTGATCTGTCTAATTTGTGATCATTTCTCCTGAAAAGAATTCACTGCTCAGCAGGCTACCCGGGTTGACGTCCATACAAGAAAAATGCCTATCATACAATTTCATATACAGAATTTATGGAAAAGATGCTTTTCATGAAAGTTTTTTGGAACAAAATTGTATGTTAAGCATTTTTTTGCTCGAAACTTTTTTTTTCGAAAAAGAATATAATTGAGTTCAACCTAAACAATACAAAAAAGTAGCAGTTTTAGTTACATAGGAGCAATTTGGACATCAAAAAGACTTTTGGTAAAAAAAAACGTGCACTATCATACAATTTCAAATATGAAGTTTGTATGATATGCATTTTTTCCATAAAATTTTTTTTCGAGATAGCAACAAATCTCTCCTTTTTTGATTGCAAGCTCGTTTCTGTGCTCAAATAAACATTTCACGAAAAAAAATTTCACGCAAAATTGATACTTTGTATCTATAACGTAGTCCAAGTTGAGTTTTTAATTCGAAAAATCACGAATGAGTGTTGATTTTAAAAACCATACCAATTATTTTTTCTTCAAACGCCAAGATAAACTTGAAAACAGGCCTCTTTTCTCAACCATCAAAATCTTAAGAGTGAAACTTTTTAGCCGTTTTAAATAAAATACACTTAAGTATATGACTCTGAGGGAAAAAATAAGATGGCTGAAATAACCAAATGCAGGTTATATGCATGATCACTGCCACGAACAATGAATTTTTTTTTTTGATAGAAATCCTTGGATATTGTGCTTTTGGATAAAACACAAAAATTTGAGGCAATTTTTCCCGCATTTTCATTATGGAAAAAATGCTTATCATACAATTTCATAGCATAAAAAATCGCTTTTGCTATTTTCACAAAGTTGTTGTGATAAGAAGCAGGACAAAAAACTTGTAATTTAAACCCAGATTAGGGCCAAAAATTCATTTAAGAGAGATTTTATATTTTAGAAAATATGCTGACTGTGCTATTTTCATACGATTTCTGTTGGTCTATGAAATTGTATAAAATTGTATGACAAGCTTTTTTTGTCAACCCGGGTATTTCATGTATGACTCAAAAAATTTAAAGTTATGAATCAAAATTAATCAGCAACACAAACTTTTGGTATATGCATCGACAAAATTGAGATAAAGTGAAGTCAGTTTTTTTTAAAAACAGGTTATTTAAAAACTACGAATTGAGTAATTTTGAGCTTTTTTTGACAAGTAATTTGGCTTAAAAATGCCTTAAATAAATTTTTTCAATCTCTGTTAGGCTAATTCTTGAATTATTCAGTAAATGATTGAAAGGGACCGAGTAGTTAATGGAGCTTTTTTAAGATTGAGTACGCCGTGTGTTTGTGATGCTATTTTTTTCGGCCGGATAGTTTTGTGCAAATCCTTATTTAATTGCTGGTCTTATTCTGAGAAGAGTTCTGCAGTGAACAGTGGCAAAAGCATTTTTAAGTTTGAAATTTTTTTTAAAGCTTTACTGTAAGCATTCTGATTGGTCAAACTGATCAAAAAACAAAATTTAAATAAAACTTTGTAGTGGCTCAAGTTTGGTAAAAGATAAATATTTTAAAATTGAAACTTAAAATGTTGAAGTTTTAACAAACATGACCCATTACTAAACCTTCATAAAATCTTATTTTTTGATTAGTTTGACCCATCATAATTTTTTCAGAATATCTGAAAGAAATTTGGTTAAAAAATTGCCATCGTGATCTACAGATCTTCTATCTGATTGAGGGTTAGACTAAGACCAGTAACAGAATAAGGATTTGCACAAAACTATCCAGCCAAAAAAGATAGCGTCACAAAAAGACGTTGTACTGAACTCTCAATTTACTGATTTTTAAATTTTGTAGAAAAATTTGAAGCTTAGATATTAAAGTTTACTATCTAAGAAAGAGTCGTTCAGTTTAAAAAATGTCGTTCAGTAGGATGAAAATACAAAAACAAAATAAGAGCTTAAATAAAAAAAGAGTCTAACAAAACACTTTTTTTACCTTTAGTTCTAAACCAAACTCAAAATTTTTCTGAGTGGCCTAGTACACTAATAGCGAGGGATGAACACACGCTGAAAAAAAAAATTTTCTGTCGGTTCGTTTCAAAAACAATTTGGTTAGATCTAAGAAAAACGTTCAAAAAATATTTTAAAAAATCAAAAATAGAACCAAAACTTTTGCGCACGCTAGAAAAAAATTGTACTGTACATGAAATGTATCAATCAAAATAAAACGTTTTGATAAAAGTCTATTCATAGCAATTGAAATGACGCACAGACAATTTTGCCGAGGACAATTCAGCCAATTTGAAATTCAACCAATTCAGCCGGAAATATACAGACAATTCAGCCAGTTTTACAAAAGGCTAGATTCGAAAGAAAAAAATGGAATTGGAGTTATTTCTCGGTCTAAGGTCGCCGGTGGGCTGTTCCTACCCTCTGTTGGCAAGCTCGCCGGTCCCTCCCTCTGTTGGCAAGCTCGCAACACGTTGGCGCGACCGCGGCGGTCACTATTATTGGCTGAATTGTCTTTGGCTGAATTGTCTGCATACTTTTGGCTGAATTGTCTGAATTTCAAATCGGCTGAATTGTCTTTGGCCGAATTGTCTGGACGCGATTGAAATATGAATGAAACGTATCAAAAATTGTATGACACGATTTAAAAAAGTTTTAAATTTCAAGCTGTAAAAATGTTTCTAAAAAGTAGAATCAACTTGATTTAGAACAGATTGCAATTGATAGTTTTAGCTGCGGTTGAAATATTTTAAATGAGATCTTTGCATTCTCGGTATAATACTTATCTGGATCTTAATTTCAGAAAAACTGTGATGATATTTTGATTTTGTTTATCGTTATGATCAAAACTAATCTTAAGGCTTTGATTATAATTACAAAAGCTTTCTTTTGCTAGCAATTGGTGTCCAATAATTAAATTGGATTATAGGAACAGCAAAAATTGGAAAGTTATTTCAAAACATATCATCGCGATGATTTATCTTTTCATTATGAATGTTTCTGAACAAAAATGATTATTAGGTTTCTAGAAAAATCCCTGTTTTTCAGCCCGTTGTGTGTTCCACCCCTGGACAAAGTACCTGGCCTTCCTCTTGTCCTATTCTGCCACCCTTCTGGCTCTGTTTGTGTGTGTGACTTACAGCCTCACTTGGGGAGAGAAGAAGAGCAATTCATGGCTCATTGGCATGGTTCTGTCCACATTCCAGAACATATTCCTTGTCCAACCGCTCCAGGTAAAATGAATTGAGTGTTTTTTAGAATTGAGATAAAAAACAGATCTAAGAATTTAAATAGGGAGAATTTTTGGTTCAAAAAAGAAACAATTCGTTTATATTCATAAAGTGTATCCCAGAGTTTTTTCATCCTGGTAAAACACCAAAAACGCCAGTGAGCTGTCGATCGAGTAAGGTCTTATCTCAAAGGAGGTCATATGGATCTCCTAACCTTTAACGTTTTTTTTTCGAACCTTGTCTCGTTTTTTTTCAATTTTAAGATTTATTTTATTTGGCGCAAAAGGCGCCTTTTTCTGGCAATTCCTTAATCATTATTATTTTTTGCAATTTCAGCAAATGGTTTTCATGCTTCCATCCGTATAAGTTTTATCTGTAGATTGACGATATCTAGTTCGAACTTAATATTAATTGGTAGGTTTTAATGTGCAATAATTGACTGCGTGTTGTTCTAGGCTGTTCTGGTGGCGATATTCTTCGTGATTCTCTTCAAGACTTCATCTGCTCGGAAGTCAATGCTGGAAAAGGAAGAAGAAGAGGAAACTGTGGACGAGAAATCGGATTCCAAGACAGCCAAGAAACAGACTTATAAAGGTAGCAAAAAACACTGAATCCTTAAAACCACAAAGATTACTTCAAATTTTATCAGTTTTGCTATGAATTTTTAACCGCAATTTATTGCTTATCGTGACTGCTGCAGTTGGTTTGTGGGCCTATGGGTAAAGTTTTTGTTAAAAAGTTCGTTATTTTCTTCAAGTAGAAAAAAAATCAAAAAAAGTTTAATAGGGAAAATTTCAAAAAAATATACGACATGAATTAAGTAAAACTACCAAGAAATATGCACGAAAAAGTATTTTCAAAAACAAAAACTGCTGAGGTTTTTTGAAAGCTTTCAAAAGATGTTAAAGAAAAAAGTTGAAAAAACGACAGAAATAATCAAAAAAAAATAATTGAAAGGACAGTAAGAGCAAGACCCAGAGTCTGCTTGTTTTCAGGCCTCGACGCTGACAACATCAGCATCCTATCTCGCAAAGAAATGCTGCGAGCGAAGCGAAACAGAAAACGGGAAAGGAACTACGAAAACGCACTCGCATTCATTCTCAAGTACACTGTGTTCTTGACTCTGCTGTTCATTGTTGCTTATGGAAACAGGAATGCTTACTCTTATGTTTATTACAACAACATTCAGAAGGAGCTCAACTCTTCGTTCTTATACGTTAGTTGATCATTTAAAAAGAAACATAGACTAGTAAAAACAGCTGATTTCAAATACACAAAGCTTTTTGTTTTGTTTTGTGTTTTATTTTAAGTTTCTTTTTGTATTTTTTCCATTTTGTTCTGAAAAGGCCGTGTGACTTCTGCCCATTACCTCTTTTTATTTGGGTTACTGCCAGACCCAGCAAACAGTTTGGCTCCACATGAGCGAAAGTGGTTTTCGATGGGAGTTTCTAACTGAATGAATTATTCACCCAGGGCAGTTTAGGAGCGGTCGAAATCCCGAGTTCGAACCCCTCACATAAACTTTTTGTGTTTTCTGTTTGTTGATTTTTGCTGTTTTTTGAAATGTGGCCAAGAATTTCTCAAAAATTTTGGATTTTTGTCACCAAATTCGCTCAATTATTTTATTCGATGGCACTGATCTATGCTAATTTTCCAAACAGGTTGTAGACCAAAATAACAGGAAAGGAAAGTGTCTATTAAGTTTTTTGAGCAAACTTTTTAAATCGAATTGACCTAGCTACCTGCCACAACCCAATCTAAGTGAGCCACCTTTATTTCCTTTCATGTATGTTTTTTCAGAAATCAGGAACCCGGGGGGACTTTTGGGCGTATATGGAGAACGTGAGTTCACATGCTCAGTTCAGTGATGAGTGTGGGGGGTACTGTTTCGGAGACGGAGTCTCAGTTAAGATTGGGGCAGCACAACTCAGACAAGTCAGAGTCAGACCAGGTAAGTGTGGGGTTGTGATGCCAGAAAAACACTGAACACCTGTTATAGTTTTCACTGGATCAACTGAGAGATCTCCAACAAACAAAAATGGCAAATGTAAAAATAAAACAATTTCAAATGCGAGCAGGTGGTTAAAATGTATATAGGTCGCAATCAATTGACCGTCTGAAAATTTTTATATAGAAGTGTCGAGAAAAAAAATTGAAAAAAAAAGTCAAAAATTTTTCAATTTTTCCGATTTTGTTTCGTTTGGGCGATCAATGCTTCGACGTAAACAAGTAACCGTTGTCAGTTTTCTGAACTCTACTTAGCCAAAAAATCTAAAGCATTCTTTTGATGGGTGTATTTAGGTAATGTTCAACAGATCAACAGAAAAAAATCGGTTAAAAATCCAACAAATTTGGCCATGATTGGTTCTCTGGGTTTAATGGCAATCTGGCAAACAGCTTTATCATACATTATTCTTCTTTTGGTCTTTCGTTTTTTTTCGTTCTGACAAATCTTTAACATATATAAATACTTGTCTCTGGACTCCAGAGACCTACACACAGCAAACTGAGCGCTCTTACAGTGCACACTTTGGCCTCGTAAAGGTATGATCAAAAACACTTGAGTGGTTATAAAAAGTTCTCCCGTATCTATTGAGTTCTCCCCCTCCCCCGTAAAGCCGTAATAAGTTGTGGAATTTTCCTCAGTTTTTTTTCTAAAATTTTTTATGGTACAAATGACACCCCTATTTATTCAAATGGACAGGTATAGTAACGCGGGTTGACAAAAATGCTTGTCCAAAAATTTAATCTTCTGAATAAAACGCTTATCAAACACTTTGATACAATTTCATAAAAAAAAAATTGTAACAAAGTCGTGAAATATGCATACTTTTCATTTTGCAAACGTTTTCATACTTACTTTGTTTGTCATAGTAAGTATGGAACTCTTTGATCGTTCTGACAACAGGTTTAAAGACTTGTCTCTGGATTCCAGAGACCTTCACTCACCAAAACTTGCGCCTTTCCACAGCTTGACCTTCTGAAGATATCATTAAATATTATTGGTTATAAACAGGTCTCAAGTATATTGAGCTATACCACCCCCCCCCCCAAAAATCTGAATTGGGGCTGGTAATTGCTCTGTTGGTCTCTGTTTCATATGACAAGACTACTTATTCAAATAGACAGATATAGTAGCGCAGGTTGACAAAAATAACCATTATTTTTAATTCCATTTTTCATTATGATCAGCTCATCACACAATTCCATACTATGAGCAAAATAATTATCATTTATTTTCATCCAAATTTTAAGATAAAAAAGATAAAAATTCAAAAAATGCATTTTTCTCCATAGTATGAGTTTTTATAACAAACCATTTGTTTCCCCGCCGCACCCTGGAACTAAAAAACTTGTTCTTTTGCCAATTTTTTTAAAGAAAAATTGAGTGGAAAAAGGCAAAAACTTATTTGAAACTGTATGATAGGCCTTTTTTTCGTGAATTAAAACGCAGAAAAAAAATGTTTTGAATCTTTATGTTTTGTCCAAAATCACAATAACCAAAGATATCTATAAAACCCAGAGAGGAAGTGGCAGTGCAGTTATCAGGCAGATAAACTTATATAGTTAATATTAGCTACGTATTTTTATCATTTTCATTCAGAGATTTATACTAAAATGTAACTTGAAAAACTTAGTGGTTGAGAAAAGAGGTCTGCGTTCTATAACAAAATTTGGTATATCTTAGCATATGAAAAAAGGGTGATTGTGATTTTCAAAAAAAAAACAGTCGCTTATGATTTTTTTTGTGAAAAAATCAGTATGGCCTACGCTATATACACAAAATATCAAATTTTGGGTCAAAAATTTTTTTGATACCAAAATTGCTCGCAATTATTCAAAACAGCCTTTAATTTGTATTGTTTGAATTTTGAACTAACTTAATATAATTTTCGAAAAAAAAGTTTCGATTGAAAAAATGTTTATCGCACAGTTTTCTTATGACAAGCATTTTATACATAGACTCCTTGTATCAAATTGTGTGATTAGTATTTTTCTCGTTTGGACGTGAACTCGGGAATACATAGAAAGATGGAAAAAATAACTTAAAAAATTGCTTTTTTTTACAAAACTGTTCAGAGAAAAATTGAAAAAACTTGGTTTACTTGGGGTAGCGTCCAAGTTTTTGTGAGTTATCCAATTAAAACTTTAATTTTTGTTGTTTATAAAACTTTCGTTAAACTCATTTTAGTATTTGGTGTTATGTTAGTTTTTGTGTTTTTTCAGATTGTGTAGTAATCGACCTTATGCAAAACAACATAGACGTAGATTGTTTCTCCTCCTTCTCTCTCTCCGACTCCGAAGACAGAGACTTCAGGAATGGATCGTGGGACGAAATTGTCGACGAAGAGAGAGGTGTTTCGGAGTCTATCGATCCCTGGAGGTACCACTCGATGGTAGAAACGAGGGCTCTTCCCTTTTTGGGAAAATACAAAACGTATCCAGGTTTGTATACTATGTATCCTAATGCACTTATTTTAACTAATTCATCTTATTCACCTAATTTGCCTAATTCATCTTATTCTTCTTAGTCACATAACTCGAGAAGTCAGACGTGATAAAAAAAATTTTAGCAAATGAATTCAATTGAGCTTAATCGCAGGAAAATTTATATATAGCATTGAAATTATTCACATTTTTGACGTTTTCTTGCGGTAATAATTTAACTTTTATATAATTTTTTTTTCGACTTTTCAACAAATTTTTGTACAGAAAGTTTTTCATTTACATGATTCAGAAATTAACAAAAAAATTTAAAAATTACAGGAGTGGGCTACGTTCAGAAACTTCCAGGAACCCTGGAGGCCACCCTGGACGTACTGGACACTCTGCGTCGTTCCTCGTGGGTGGACAGACAGACCAGACTGGTGCTGTATCAGTTCAACCTCTACAACTTCAACTCCAACCTCTTCGCAGTTGTGAGTGTCGCGTGGGAGTTCCTCGCGGAGAGTGGGGGAATCGCGACTGTCAACATCGATGTAAGTGGTGTTTCTGTGATTGAAATTGATAAATTAGGTTGGACATTCTATGCTACTTGCAGAGCATTAACTAACCATCATTAGGTTTTGAAGTTATTTTTATCAAACGCGATTCGAAAACAAGAAGAAATTTCAGTTGAATGGATAGTTTTGAAAAAATTTAATTGTTAATTATGTTTGGATTTTTGTGGTCAACACTCTTTTTGTATATTGTGCCCGACCGGATTTCTTATTTATTGATATATTACGTGTATAATGAACCCAGGTTTGTGGTTTAGATGCCGAACATCCGTCTGTTGACCTCTTCGTATGGGTATGTGCTCACAGTTCTGGAGGTCATCCTGTTCATCATATACTGCATTCAACTCATCAACATACTCATATCCGTAAGTCATCCATCTTTAGTACCAGTCTTCAAATAACTCACCTGAAAACGTCATCAAGTTAAGTTTCGGTAGTTTTTTTAAATAAATTTTCCAAACTGAATATATCAGAAGTCAGACCACCTATCCACGAGGGATAGGAACAAAATACGAGCTGTACAGCTCATCGCGGCGAACCGTGCCGCTGTTCAAGAACTACATGTATATTTTTTGGTTATGTTTCTGGGCTGCTTCACCCTCAAGCATTGTTACTACTCTCAGGTATTGTTGCTTCACCCTCAAGCAACGAGCACGGATCATGGTGGGCCTCGAACATCCGACCTTTCGATTGAGAGGCGGAGACGTAACCACTTCACCACTGCTCCACTAATATATAACTTTTATGATTCAGATGGTGAAAATGGGTCCTCTGCAGTACATGAAGAGTGTGTGGAATGTGTTGCAGATGTGCATCACTGCACTGGGTTTGGGATCCATCTTCGTGTATGTGAACAGAGAGATAGAGACCAGAACCATCCTGGGGGACATCACGCCACAGTCTCAAGGTCAGGCGGGGTTAAGGTCAGGCAGAGGTCAAGGTTGTCAGTGTTGGGTTCTGAAAACTGGCAAAAAAGCCAATACTTTATTCTTAACTTAAGTTTTCCCCTGCAGTCATTGTTCCAATTTTTTTCAGTTAGTTTCTCAAAACAGCAGGAAAACCATAACTGGTGCAAAACATATTGCTTAAAACAAACAAAATTTTCAGTTGCATAACTAATTTCTTAACACTAACAAAATTTTCAGTTGCAAAACTAATTTCTTAAAATAACAAATTTTTCAGTTGCAAAACTAATTTTTTAACAGTAATAAAATTTTCAGTTGCAGAACTAGTTTCTTAAAACTAACAAAATTTTCAGTTGCAAAACTAATTTCTTATAACTAACAAAATTATCAGTTGGAAAACTAATTTCTTAAAACTAACAAAATTATCAGTTGCAAGACTAATTTCTTGAAACTAACAAATTTTGCAAAACACTTTCTGCCAATATCTATTCTTGTATACGCACAGTCAGTCGCCATTTTTTGTGAAGCATTTTCCAAGATCTACTTTGGAGTATTTGCAAAAACAAATCAATGTTGTGTTTCAGAGTTCTACGAAATGTCGACTGTGGTGATGTGGAACGAACTGTACATTCTGCTCACTGGCTTAATCGTCTTCTTCGTCTGTGGTAACACTTTATGTTCTTGTTCCGCATTTGATAAGAAGCCACTTCAATTTCCGAGTAACTGCTCTGTAAGTCCTTTACTCGGAAATTGAAGTCTTTTTTTTTACAATTATGTTTTCCCAACCTCAGTTTTTTGATCGGAGACTTTCGTCCGAAAAATCTATTAGTCTGAAATCTATTTTATTTTGTCCCGCATGTATACAATTTCTTTAAAAAATATTTTACTAATGTTGTGATCTTACATCAGGTTTTGCAATTATTGCAAAACATACTTAGTTAATTAACCGGTCACTCATATATGACCTTCATGAGCCATTCTCTCCGGCGGAGAGAATGATCTCTCATTGTTTTAATGTTTTAACTTATCGACTAATTCATCTTAATTCTTATTCTTTTTATTAGTTTTAACCTAGAATTAGCTACAACAAAGTAACATTTTATCATGGCGCAGTCATCTTACGAATCTAACGTGAGAGGAATACCTCCCTTTTGGCAAAACCATACGGTAGACCCACCCATCCCTTGGGAAGACTGGAGTGATCTGTTTCAATTAGCTATAATTGCTAAGGAAAACATAGATATAGAAAATTTACTCAATCCGTCGGAGAGACATCACTCACTACCTCCAAATTTGGAAAACTCAACGGACGGTGAAACAGATACTCAGAGACGCTCGAGATTGGAGAGAAAATCCCAAGAACAAAGACGATATGACGAAGAAGAAACAGCATCGATAAAAACCGAAACCAAGAAATTCAACGGAATGCGAATAGAAGAAGCAGACAAGAAATTACGTTCGGTTTTATATCTGGCACTGGGAAATGAAGGAAAAAGGATCTTCGGACAAAAATTTACCAAGGTGAAAGTCTTACAAATTTCTTTTAAGGAATTCTGGGAGTTCTTAGCGATCGCTTTCGTAAGAAAAACAAATGTCACATTTGAACGACATAAACTGTTAAATAGAAAACAACGCGATAGAGAATCCCTCGAACAATTCTGGGATGCCTTAGCTGAAATGGCGAAAAAGTGCGACATAATCGCAGGAGAAGAAGAGTGGATAAGGGATATTTTCATAAATAATATGAAAAACTACGACATCCAAAGGAAATTGTTAACAGAAACCCTCCCTCCACGCGAAGCACTAAATGTAGCACTCATAGACGAAAAAGGAATTTTAAATCACTTGAAGTTAACCAATAATTTTAAATCCAACGGACCATCCGTACACAAACCAAGCAACCACTTTAACGTTAAAAGAGAACCAACCCTTAACATCGAAAGGAGTAACAATTGTATGAAGTGTGGCGGATTATTCTCAAAAGGTCACTTAGCAGTTTGCCCAGCAAAGGACACGACTTGTACTTCATGTAAATTCAAAGGACATTTCACCAGACTTTGTAGATCTCGTCGCAAAAATGTAAACATTGTAAATACCCAAATTGTAGATAATACAGATTTTAATCCGTCGGATATTCAGGATGTAAATACTGACCTCATGGATAGAGAATGTTGTGGCGTCATAAACGCATGGTCAGAATCTGGACAAAGCGAAAACGACGATTATTCTGTACTAAATGTAACTACGATTTTTGATAACGATGGAAAAGAACTGAAGAAACTATTGAACATTGGACTCGGAAAAGAAAACCAAGTAATTTTAAACATTCAAGTGGATTCAGCTAGCCCGGTGAGCTTCCTTAAGAAAAACGTACTTCACGAATTAAAGTTACGAGACCCCTACTTGAAAATTTATCCTGTGGATAAGTCAACTAGAGACCTATACTGTGGATTCACAGATAATGCCATAAACATCACTGGAAAGGTGAAACTTCCGATATTTTCAAATGGTTGGTCAGACAACGGCTGTCAATTCTTTCTAACCGAGGGACACGAGAGAAATATCTTAGGAAACGACAACCTTCCAAAAGTGGGGATAGAAGTCTCTCAGAAACACTTCCCACACTTTCAGACTAACAAGCAGTGTAAGTCAATAAATTCCATCTCTCAAACAAACCAAGATAGGGAAATTTTGAATATAACAAAATCATTCAAAAATTTATTCCTTCGGATTGGAAAAATTAAAAATCAGATGAAAATCACTCATTTCCATGAACCCTTAAAACCAATCCAACTAAAGGGAAGACGAGTCCCCCTTCACTTACTGGACGCGGTAAAGACAGAACTCAATAGACTAAAAGCGGAAGGACATATTAAAAAATTAGAAAACTGCGATGAAGACAGATTCATTAGCCCAATAGTCATCATTTGTAAAAAAGATAAATCCATCAAATTAGCCTTAGATTCCAAGTTCATAAACAAACAGATTTACAAGAACAAATATCAAATGCCAAACATCCACGAACTGGTAGACAATGTCGCGGCACAAATTACTAATGATTCCGTTGGAGAAGTGTGGTTTACTAACTTAGACTTAAAAAACGCGTACAGCCAATTAGCACTAGATAAATTCACTAGTAACCAATGTAACTTCAGTATCGTGGGTGGTGATATTACGGGTACTTACCAATTTTTAACTGGTTTTTACGGCTTAGGGGATATGCCTAACGAATTTCAAAGAGTAATGGACTCTACGTTAGGTTCAATCCCATTTACTAACTGTTACTTGGACGATATTTTAATCTCTTCCAAAGGATCATTCTTAGACCACAAGAATATTGTATTAAAAATTTTATCGACCCTCGACGAATACAATTTCGCGGTGAAATGGTCAAAATGTAAATTCTTTCAAAAAGAAAAAGAATGGTTGGGATTCAAAATCTCTAAATCAGGTATTACCCCATTATTCGACAAATCGAAAGCCATAAAAGATCTACCTATTCCGAAGAATTTAAAAGAACTACGATCATTTTTTGGTTCTATAAACCAATACATTAAATTCGTCCCAAACTTAGCATCCTTAGGAAGCCCACTCCGACCGCTTCTAAATAAGAAATCAATATTCCAATGGAACGATGACCATACAAAAGCGTTTGAAATCGTAAACCTAGCAGAGAATACCCATTTTGACGTGAAACGTAAAACTAGAGTAAAAACAGACGCGTCACATAATGGACTCGGAGCTTCGCTTGAACAACTCCATGGGAACGATTGGAAAACAATCTCATTTGCTTCACGCTTTTTAAACCCTCACGAGTCTAAATATTCTACGAACGAGCTCGAACTACTAGGGGTTGTATGGGCCGTCGAACATTATAAGAATTACCTTTACGGATCAGATTTCGAAGTAATTACTGATCACAAAGCTTTATTATCCGCTTTATCACCAAACCACGGGAATAAAACTTACCACAGTAGACTAACAAGATGGGTAGACAGATTATTACCTTTTAATTTCTCTATCAAACATATCGCAGGAAAAGACATGGGTTTCACTGACCTTATTTCTAGAATTCCATCAGGAAAAGCTCTTCCAATATCACATTACGATGAAGACATCGTAGTAGCAAACATTAATAAGATTAATAAATCATTAAATCCGTCGGAGAAAATAAGAACTACATGCTCAGCCATTGGTTTTAATCTGGAAAATTCCGATTACGCTTTATTACGTAATTACCTAATAGCAGCAGTGTTAAAAATCATTAACTCGTCTTTTCCAATTTGCTCATTTAATCACAAAAGAACAGAATTTTGCACTTCAAATTGCATTCCAACGGATTATTCTAATACAAATACATTAAATATTTCCATTTCTAATTCCGCATTTCTTTATTTTTTAATCTCTAATTGTAGTTTAATTATTTCACCTGTAGATAAAAAAATTGTAGATACTGTTAATATGAATAATAAGAATATTGTAATTAATCCCACCACTTCCGGTATTTCCGTAGATTTAGACTTTCAACTTTTATCAGACCACGCTAATCTAGTTAAAAAATACCGCGAAAACTTGAAGTTGCCGGATCGACCCTTGGATTTAAATATTTTATTTAACGCCAAGTTAGTAGCTCTCTTGACAGAAGACGATCCCATGTTAAGCCCAATTGTTAAAGCACTTCAAAATAAGGTGGAGAAGATTAATGCAGATTCTCCGTATTTCAAACATTTTACCCGAGACCTGCACGAATCCGACGGATTGCTCTATATGGACGGTAAACTCGTTATTCCATTTACTTTACGAAGCGCGATGATGAAGAACCTCCACGAAACACATCCAGGTCAATTTGGAATGAATTACTTGGCTCAATACATCTGGTGGCCTCATATTAACAGGCAAATCTACTTTCACGGGATAAATTGCTCAGAATGTACATCGGCGGGTAAGAATTTGAAAACTGTCATTCCTAAGTCACAAATTAGTGAACTTCCTCCACTATTGGAACCGAACGAAGAACTTAATTTAGATTTCGCGAGTCCTTTGGATTCTTACTGGGGGCCAAAGAAATACATTTTACTTTGTATCGACAGATTTTCTAAATTCCCGTCGGCAAAAATTACATCGTCTACTTCTTCAAAAACAGTTGTAGAATTTTTACAAGACTACATATTCTTACACGGGATACCTTATTCTATAAGGGTAGATCACGCTACTTGCTTTACAAGTCAAGACTTCAAATCTTTCTGCGATTCCAACAACATCAAAATAATCTTTTGTACAGTAGGCGACCACCGTTCCAACGGATTAGTTGAAAAATTAGTTCACACTGTGAAAATCAAACTACTGGCTATTTCAAAAGAACATCATAAAAGCACACTACAGAGTGCCGTTTCAAAAATCATCTGGAATCTACGTTCTACCTATCAATCAAAAATTAAATGTTCACCCTTCGAAATCCACTATAACAGAAAACCAAATACTATTTGGAAACAACTAGCCTCTGTTAAACCCTCCTTTGGAATTTTAGACAAAGGGAAATCAATTCTGTCTAAGGAACGAGCTAAGGATTGGAATGCGGACGACAGACTAGAGGATGGCTACAAGGACGACTTGATAGCGAAGAAGAATCAAAACCCGAAAGAAAAAGGATACGACACGGACTATGCTTCATCCTCGAAAATCATCCCAAATAGACTACCAATCAAAAGTCCATTCAAAGGTAAAATCCTTCGGAAAACTAACGGTAACATCAACCGAGACTGTTTCTATAAGGAACTAAATAAAAGAATTATAGATTCTTCTACTTCAACAGTAAAATTATCCGACGGAAAAATAATTCGAAAATCCGACATTGCGATTCCTATTTCTACTTCAAATAAAATCAGACCTTTTAAAGGAAACATTTCATTCCCGTATTTTCCTAATCCTAATGTTGAAGTAGGTCAGAAACAGGAAGGCGTAAGACGTAAATCAGGAACGAAAAAGCCAACGAAAAAAAGGACCAGACAAGTGGATCCGACCCCGTCTGACAACTTAACTAGGACACGCATATCAGGGTCATCACGCAATACTACAAGAAGCCAAACACGCTACTCAAAGAAGTCATCAACTCCTCCAGGTTACCTTGCTTCGGATGAATCTATGCTAATTCCTTCGGATATTTCGGATACAAGTGAATGGGAATGGATAGCGGGCGGCTTCCCTTGTAGGGATGTAGCCAGAGAACGTTTTATTTCAGACTCACTTACACCTCACCTCTCAATCGCAAATAATTCTAATCACACCATAACCAATCCTGAAATAAAATCTGAGATTTTAGAAAACGACATTGAACCAAGCAGAGAACAACCTTTTGACCAATCTTACGAGTGCCCAATAAGTATGATACCCGCCAACCGAACACATAGTACTGAGGAGCAGAGAACCATAAACCAGGGAAGGGACAATGACACCATTGAACAACAGGACCTGCAAGACGTGCCTAATCCAATGGATAACGATTCAAATACGGACTTCCCGGTGTACGAGATTAATGACTCAACCGACGAGTGTACTTTACCTGACGAGTGTACTATACCTGCTAACCCTACCAGCATTTCCGGTAAAATTCCTCCTACCATCCGCCGCTCCAGTAGAAATGTTGGTCCACCAAAACTTTATGGTAAACGTTATTTTATTGATGCAGTAGAGAACGTTCAAGAAGCCTCGGGTTCGGCGGCCGATCCTATCGTGATAGAAATTGAAGGACCACACGACACCATCAACAAGACAAATCCGGCGGAGATAATTGTCTTAGATTCAAATTCAACATCACCTGATCAAACGTCAACTTCGTCAACCGACGAATCACTGAGAATGGAAATAGAAAATTTTGGAGATCACTCTGATCTCGATAGCGAACTTTTCAACACAGAACTTGAAAACTTTCTAAAAGAATATAAATCTTTGTAATCACTCAGCTATACTCTAATCTGTTATTTTGGCTTACCAAGAAGCACATACTAACTTATAAACTGGTGCTAATCTTCAAATATTAATTTGTCGATCGGTAAACGTAAGAACTTTATCCTTCGGATAAACTTAATCCAGAAAAAGAAAACATCATCGCGTGCTCTCATAAATCATCCAAATCGACTTCCCTTCAGTTAGTCTATTACAAAGCAAGACCCCACCCATAAAACGTTGGGTAAACTTCAACGCATTTTATTTTGCTTTAACATAACCCCTATCCGTTGGATTCCGGATAATTTTTCTTGCAGTTATAATAGCTATATTTAATGCTATAGGGAGCTTTAGTTAGTGTCAGTTCCTCATTTTTAAGGCGCTTTAATTTTCTTTCCCTCGTCCTTAAAGGGGGAGAAAGGAGTCAGTCATAGTTAGTTCTAGTGCATTACCTTATTCGCAATTTAAATTTTTTCCTGCTTAGGGGAATGTTGTGATCTTACATCAGGTTTTGCAATTATTGCAAAACATACTTAGTTAATTAACCGGTCACTCATATATGACCTTCATGAGCCATTCTCTCCGGCGGAGAGAATGATCTCTCATTGTTTTAATGTTTTAACTTATCGACTAATTTATCTTAATTTTTATTCTTTTTATTAGTTTTAACCTAGAATTAGCTACAACAAAGTAACATTTTATCAACTAAACAAAGAATAACCCCTAAAATTTACTCAACTCTCTTGTTGCAGCCAAACTTCTGCAGCTGATGTAGCCCATTGGAATTACCTGAACCATTTTTTCAATCGAGTAAAAATATATAATTTATTGTTTCGGTTGCTGATAAAAGTCAACTGTGTGAACTTAACCATATTTTCACCAAACAAAACGGTTGAATGGAGCAACAAAACTCAGTTTATTTTTATTATTGCAGCCAAACTTCTGCAGCTGATGTAGCCCATTGGAATTACCTGAACCATTTTTTCAATCGAGTAAAAATATATAATTTATTGTTTCGGTTGCTGATAAAAGTCAACTGTGTGAACTTAACCATATTTTCACCAAACAAAACGGTTGAATGGAGCAACAAAACTCCGTTTATTTTTATTATTGCAGCCAAACTTCTGCAGCTGATGTAGTCCATTGGGTTGACTTGAACCATATTTTCGATCGGGCAAAACAAATATAATTTTTTATTGTGTCGGTTGCTGATGAAATTCTTTATTTTCAATGTCGACCAACAAATAACTTTTTTCTTTATAACTTTATTTTCACTTCTTTATAACTTTATTTTCAATGCGTAGTTTATTTTTTTGTTGCAGCCAAACTTCTGCAACTGATGGAGTTCAACCGGGTGACTCGTCTGTTCGTGTCCATCCTCAAGCAGTGCTCCCCCTCCCTCGCCGCCTTCTCCCTCATGTTCGTCGTCATATTCCTCGCATTCTCCGTTTGTGGCAATCTCTTGTTCGGCAGAGTGTTGAGGAACTATTCCAGTTTCGTCAGTTCGCTGCAAGAGTGTGGATCTATGGTATTAGGTATGCTTATCAAATTAGATTTCCTCTTTTTTCAAGTATATATATTTTTACCCTACCGTTTTTACCATAAGTAATATTACCATATTTTACCCTCTGAAATTAGAACATTTATACTCCATGTAACTTCAACATTTTTCAGCATATCATCTTACATACAGCAAGCATTTTAACCCCTTACTTGTAAGTACAATTATTTTACAAACAAAGTTTGACAGGTAGAGCTTTTGAAGCCGTGCACCATCTTCAGTTGAAACTCATTTCATGAAAGTGTAGAAAAATTGAAAAACAATGAAGTACTATATAGTCGAGCGGATCTACGGTACTACATGTGCATTTTTTTGCACCGAATAATCATGGTGTTCTTTTGATTGTGTTCTCGAAAAACGTGCGCTTTCTGAATTGGTTTATAAAATGTTTTTTTTTTAGTCGCTGAGTTATTATATGAGGCATTTTTTTTTTGAATTTTAGACAATCTCTTTTTTCTGCGACAATTGTTTTTTGCAAAATTGGGTCCTTAATTTTTCTTTCTTTTATTTTTTTCTCAAATTATGTGTTTTTTGTACTCTCGTTTACTTTCGCATTCTCTAACGTGTTTTCACAATGTGGTTCATTTTTTTTCCCAAAACGGTTTATTTGCAACACATCACTTCAGACATAAAATCTATTTTGAAGAGAACCCCTTTAAACTTTAAAGAGACCCCCCTCTAGATCCGCCCCTTATTTACACCCTAAGTTGTTTAGGCAACTTCTCCTTCTGGAAGATGGTGTCTGTTCAGCCTGTTCTGGGTGGGATTTTCTTCCTGTTGTTCATGTGCAGCTGTTACATGATACTGCTCAATGTGTTCATGACCATACTCAACGACACCATAGCCGCCAGTCACCCCACCCAACACGCAAGTGAAATTATCAATTTTAAAACTTATCTCTGTTTTACTATCTATTTTACTTACTAATATATGTTAAACATATTGATTAATCAAATTAATTTTTGTTTAATAGGTCAATTAATTGAAAATATTAATTGCTCAGAAGTTGAAAACTATTGTATAAATTGCTTAGAAACTCAGGCTTAATGTAAAAATTACGTGGAGGGTCAACCTTAAGCTATAAAATTCGGAGCCATTTCATTTTTTTGTCAGATGCATTTTTGCATTGGAGTTCAATAACGGAGGTTTTTCTGCTATCTCAATTTGACCCGCGAATTGAAGTTGCGATGCAATTCAAAATTTTTCAATTTTTGGAATTATAATGAATCTTTTATACTACAGAATCATTTGAGCAATGTTTATTCACGATTCATCTACGAAACATGAATCCAAATGACATTGATGATTCATTGATAAACTATGACTAATTTATAGCTGTCAACAGAATCAAAGTACGTAGATGAGTCATTGATGAGTCATTGAGTCATAACATTCAAACTACATCATTGGATGTATTTCGGGCGCAGACTTAGTTTGAGCAAAAAATTCATGCAGAAAATTTACCGTCAGATATTTCAAAGAACAACAGTGACTCCACGTCAGTTGTTTACAGCAAACCGAAAAATGCTAAATATACTTCATTAAAATGGGGAAAAAAACTTTCTTCTCAACGGTTTTATGTGAAAAAGCACCTTAGTGCAGTTAAACAGATATATGATAAAATTAAGGATTTAGAAAAAATCTTTCTAGGTACTCTTATTTTTTTGTGCAAACATTATAACAACATATGATGTGCGAAACAAAAACCTACAGCAGCAAACCTTCAATTAGGGTTCAAAAATTGATAGAAAGTCGATAGCATATGGCTGATTCAGCGCTAAGTCAACGCTGACAAACATTATCGAAACGAACGAAAGTCATCAATGCACCATCAATGTGTTTGTCACCATCAAAGTGTTATCAATTAGAGAGGCACGTACATGTAATTTAAAAAATGTTTTGTTTAAAAAGTTAAGTTCAACCTGATTAGTAGTGACCCACAAACATTAAAAAAAGATTTTTCACGGATGCCTTTTGTGGCGCTGGAAGTAAACGCTAGCTTTGCAAAATTGTTTTTTTTTTTCAAAATGAAATCGGTAACCCATTAAAGCATGGCACTGCAAAAGGTGGTTGTCAAAATTGTGCTCTGAAATTAGCATATGCGCTTGAGTTTTATGGATAAAGATAAATTACGATAGATTTCTTTTTCAAAAATTGGAAGATATACTCAAGTATAGATTCAAAGTGAAAAGAAAATCCATTTTGCAAGGATTATTAAGAGCCATGAACGTAGTGAATACTCTTATGTAGGTCGTGTTAATTTGAATTTTTGCGAGTTTACTTTGGATTTCGTTTTAAAGTCAGTTCATTTTTTTTAGTTTAAAGGAAGGTAAACTCCACTATTGAACAGCAAATTGTGTAGTTAACAAAAAACGTGAACGATTTCTAATTTCAAAAGTAAAATTTAATTTACAAATTTCCCAGCGGAATAAAAAAAACTGCCTAATTTTTCAAAGTAACCAAATACATAAAAAGTTGTAATAAATGAAATCAGGCTTGGATTTAGGGTTTTATCGTGGTGGGTTAGAAAATCTGAAAAACATCTGTATAAAAAGTTTATTGATTGAACAATCAAAAAAGAGACAAAACCAATTTGAAATAATTTCAACCAACTTTGATTCTTGCTCGATTCGGCATGAAAATGAAATCAATACAAAAATGACAACAATTGATTAAAAATTGGGTTTTTGAGCTACATTTAAGCATTAAAACTAAACCAGTTGTGTATCAATATCGTTTTCTTGTCAGCAGGGGAGTAATGATGAATAGAAAGGATCAATAATTGACAGTAAAAATAGTAAACTAAAAACACTAAAGGAAGTAAACGCAAACCAGAAGGAAGAAAAGCTTGACAAAAGTTTGCTAAGCTAAGGCAGATCTCATTTTGTTTAATTCAACGTGTAGGAACATATGCCACGGTCAAGTTTTGACTTAAACTAGAAAAAAAATATTTGAATCATTTATAATCGATTAAAGTCGATTAAATTTAGTTTTTTCAAACTTGAGAATTAGTAACCGATTTTTAATCTAATACAATCGATCTTTTTTGAGATTTATAGACTTACAATGAAATTTTCTACTAACATTGAATACTATTTATAAAACTCCAGTGGGATATATAATAAGTGTGACATGTCTATTGGACCACCCTGTGGCTTATTCAATTCAAAGTAAAGTGTGTGAATTTGCAGGACGATGACTTCAGCAGTCTCTACTACACACTGATTCTTCTCAAGGACCTGTTGGGAATAGGGGGCAGACAGTCCCGCAGGGGTGCCAGATACAGAAAGAGATCACAAGCTAAAAAAGGTATATGAAATAGTACAGAAAACGATTATTATAATATGAATCATGCTGCTAGTATTAGCGCGAAGCACTTAACGTTCTGGTTGCCATTTAAAATCAAGCTTGTTTTTTCCAAAAAAAAAACACTTTTTTTTCAAAACCAAAAAAGTTTTTTCTTGTCAAAACGTAAACGGAAAAAATTCAAATTTTCATCCCCCTCACTCACGCTCTGTAAAGAAAAAAAGAACATGTTTTGGTCCGATAAAAAAAATTCGAGAAAAAAAATCCACTTTTGATTTATTCAATTTGCCACTTGCGCTTCAATAGCAGGAAATATATTGCGCGCTAATTTTCCAAAGTTGGCCAAACTAGAAATTTTCAAATCCCCATATCTTTATAAAAAAACTATCACATGTGAAAATATCTTTTGAATTTGAATTGCAGAAACCAGTACCTCTAAGATGATAATAAAGGAGGTTCCTCAAAGAAGGCTAGTTAAGAAATCAGGTTTTTGCCCATTGTTTTCAAATTAGTCTAGTCTTTTTCTGCGTGCCCGGGTTGACGTCCATAAAAGAAAAATGCTTATCATACAATTTCATATATGGCGACTATGGAAAAAAAAGCGTATCATACAATTTTTATACGAAAACTAAAAACTGTTTTAAACGTTTTTGGAGAAACACTGAGAGAAATACTTCATGATTTCAATTCCGGTCAAAAAAATGCTTCTCATATAACTTTCATATATGAAAATTATATTATATGCATTTTTTCTTAAGCAAAAACAAATTTGAAGAAAAAAATTATTAATACCTTTTTCGGTTGCAAATTTGCTTTTGTGCTCATATATGAATTTTCGCAAACAAAAAATTTTGCATGCAAAAATTGACTTTTTCTGTTTATAACGTAGTACAGGATGAGTTTTTCACCCAAAAAATCCAAAAATCACAAAAATGTGTTTTTTTTAAACATGATTATTAATTTTTTATTTCATTTGCTAAGATAAAAATAAATATGTAAAAAAGTAAGCCCTTTTTCTCGAATACCAAAATTTTCAAACCAAAAATTATCCAGTTATATACACAAATTTACGTTTTTGGTATATAATTCCATGTGAAAATGTAAAAAATAACGTAGGTGGCAAAATCACCAAATGCAGTTTATCTGCGTGGTAACTGCCAGTTACACTCTTGATTTTCTTATGACCAAAAGTCCAGGGTTAGTGTTTTGGATGAAACAAAAATTTTCAAAACTAATATTTTTTGGTATTTTCATTGATGGAAAAAATGCTTATCATACAATTTCATATTATAGAAAATTGCCTATCTTAATATTTCATAGTATGGAAAAAATGCTTGTCATGCTATTTTCATAGTATTTATTTTGGTCCATGAAATAGTATGATAGGTATTTGTTTCATAATTTGAAATATTATGATAAGAATTTTTTGTCAACCCGGGCGGTGTGATAAAAAAAATTTGCAAAAAAAAAAACAGAACCTAGGCAAGTTCGACAATGGTGTTAAAATCGGCCAATTTGAAACCGCTTTGTCTAAACAAAGACACAAGTTATTACGGCTGAAAAGTTTTAAAAAAAGTAATTTTCTCAGTTCGTTAGAGTCGTTGGAAATAAACAATTGAGAAAAGCAAAAATCCCATACATATTCAGTTAAGCTCAAGTTTAACGTTCTGACTGCCATTTAAAATCATGCTTGTTTTTTCCAAAAAAAACATTTTTTTTTCAAAACCAAAAAAGTTTTTTCTTGTCAAAACGTAAACGGAAAAAATTCAAATTTTCATCCCCCTCACTCACGCTCTGTAAAGAAAAAAAGAACATGTTTTGGTCCGATAAAAAAAATTCGAGAAAAAAAATCCACTTTTGATTTATTGAATTTGCCACTTGCGTTTCAATAGCAGGAAATATATTGCGCGCTAATTTTCCAAAGTTGGCCAAACTAGAAATTTTCAAATCCCCATATCTTTATAAAAAAACTATCACATGTGAAAATATCTTTTGAATTTGAATTGCAGAAACCAGTACCTCTAAGATGATAATAAAGGAGGTTCCTCAAAGAAGGCTAGTTAAGAAATCAGGTTTTTGCCCATTGTTTTCAAATTAGTCTAGTTTTTTTCTGCGTGCCAGGGTTGACGTCCATAAAAGAAAAATGCTTATCATACAATTTCATATATGGCGACTATGGAAAAAAAGCGTATCATACAATTTTTATACGAAAACTAAAAACTGTTTAAAACGTTTTTGGAGAAACACTGAGAGAAATACTTCATGATTTCAATTCCGGTCAAAAAAATGCTTCTCATATAACTTTCATATATGAAAATTATATTATATGCATTTTTTCTTAAGCAAAAACAAATTTGAAGAAAAAAATTATTAATACCTTTTTCGGTTGCAAATTTGCTTTTGTGCTCATATATGAATTTTCGTAAACAAAAAATTTTGCATGCAAAAATTGACTTTTTCTGTTTATAACGTAGTACAGGATGAGTTTTTCACCCAAAAAATCCAAAAATCACAAAAATGTGTTTTTTTTTAAACACGATTATTAATTTTTTATTTCATTTGCTAAGATAAAAATAAATATGTAAAAAAGTAAGCCCTTTTTCTCGAATACCAAAATTTTCAAACCAAAATATATCCAGTTATATACACAAATTTACGTTTTTGGTATATAATTCCATGTGAAAATGTAAAAAATAACGTAGGTGGCAAAATCAATAAATGCAGTTTATCTGCGTGGTAACTGCCAGTTACACTCTTGATTTTCTTATGACCAAAAGTCCAGGGTTAGTGTTTTGGATGAAACAAAAATTTTCAAAACTAATATTTTTTGGTATTTTCTTTGATGGAAAAAATGCTTATCATACAATTTCATATTATAGAAAATTGCCTATCTTAATATTTCATAGTATGGAAAAAATGCTTGTCATGCTATTTTCATAGTATTTATTTTGGTCCATGAAATAGTATGATAGGCATTTGTTTCATAATTTGAAATATTATGATAAGAATTTTTTGTCAACCCGGGCGGTGTGATAAAAAAAATTTGCACAAAAAAAACAGAACCTAGGCAAGTTCGACAATGGTGTTAAAATCGGCCAATTTGAAACCGCTTTTTCTAAACAAAGACACAAGTTATTACGGCTGAAAAGTTTCAAAAAAAGTAATTTTCTCAATTCGTTAGAGTCGTTAGAAATAAACAATTGAGAAAAGCAAAAATCCCATACATATTCAGTTAAGCTCAAGTTTAACGTTCTGACTGCCATTTAAAATCATGCTTGTTTTTTCCAAAAAAAAAACTTTTTTTTTTTCAAAACCAAAAAAGTTTTTTCTTGTCAAAACGTAAACGGAAAAAATTCAAATTTTCATCCCCCTCACTCACGCTCTGTAAAGAAAAAAAGAACATGTTTTGGTCCGATAAAAAAAATTCGAGAAAAAAAATCCACTTTTGATTTATTCAATTTGCCACTTGCGCTTCAATAGCAGGAAATATATTGCGCGCTAATTTTCCAAAGTTGGCCAAACTAGAAATTTTCAAATCCCCATATCTTTATAAAAAAACTATCACATGTGAAAATATCTTTTAAATTTGAATTGCAGAAACCAGTACCTCTAAGATGATAATAAAGGAGGTTCCTCAAAGAAGGCTAGTTAAGAAATCAGGTTTTTGCCCATTGTTTTCAAATTAGTCTAGTTTTTTTCTGCGTGCCCGGGTTGACGTCCATAAAGGAAAAATGCTTATCATACAATTTCATATATGGCGACTATGGAAAAAAAAGCGTATCATACAATTTTTATACGAAAACTAAAAACTGTTTTAAACGTTTTTGGAGAAACACTGAGAGAAATACTTCATGATTTCAATTCCGGTCAAAAAAATGCTTCTCATATAACTTTCATATATGAAAATTATATTATATACATTTTTTCTTAAGCAAAAACAAATTTGAAGAAAAAAATTATTAATACCTTTTTCGGTTGCAAATTTGCTTTTGTGCTCATATATGAATTTTCGCAAACAAAAAATTTTGCATGCAAAAATTGACTTTTTCTGTTTATAACGTAGTACAGGATGAGTTTTTCACCCAAAAAATCCAAAAATCACAAAAATGTGTTTTTTTTTAAACACGATTATTAATTTTTTATTTCATTTGCTAAGATAAAAATAAATATGTAAAAAAGTAAGCCCTTTTTCTCGAATACCAAAATTTTCAAACCAAAAATTATCCAGTTATATACACAAATTTACGTTTTTGGTATATAATTCCATGTGAAAATGTAAAAAATAACGTAGGTAGCAAAATCACCAAATGCAGTTTATCTGCGTGGTAACTGCCAGTTACACTCTTGATTTTCTTATGACCAAAAGTCCAGGGTTAGTGTTTTGGATGAAACAAAAATTTTCAAAACTAATATTTTTTGGTATTTTCTTTGATGGAAAAAATGCTTATCATACAATTTCATATTATAGAAAATTGCCTATCTTAATAATTCATAGTATGGAAAAAATGCTTGTCATGCTATTTTCATAGTATTTATTTTGGTCCATGAAATAGTATGATAGGCATTTGTTTCATAATTTGAAATATTATGTTAAGAATTTTTTGTCAACCCGGGCGGTGTGATAAAAAAAATTTGCACAAAAAAAACAGAACCTAGGCAAGTTCGACAATGGTGTTAAAATCGGCCAATTTGAAACCGCTTTGTCTAAACAAAGACACAAGTTATTACGGCTGAAAAGTTTTTAAAAAAGTAATTTTCTCAGTTCGTTAGGGTCGTTAGAAATAAACAATTGAGAAAAGCAAAAAACCCATACATATTCAGTTAAGCTCAAGTTTAAACCGAAATTAACTTAAGCCAGTTGCCAAAAAGTTTGTTAAAAAATTTATTGCAAACTGCAGTAATTTTCTAGAGATTTAGCTACCTTCTGCATAAAATACTGCAATTTGCAATACTTAGAAAAAAACTTTTGGCCATTCGTTTCAGTTATTGTCTCTTTGAAATTAAACTTATCTATGAGTTTTAGGTCGAGTCGACGTTTTGATGGGATTCAAATCATCCGTGCAGCGGCTCGTCAAATTTGTCGAGTGTCGGTAAGTGATAAACAACTTTCCAAATTGTTAAATAAAGTCATCGGATTTTTAATAAAATTTTGATAACTTCTTTTTCACATTCTCAGCTTATTTTAACATTAAATTTGTCATATAACTTAATATATCTATTTTTCTATCTTTTCAAACTTTGATTTTTTTGTTTCGATGTAGATTTTTTCAATCATTTCTTTCAAAAGATTCGTTTTTAGTTACGGACCCCTGGACTACAAGAAGACCTATTCCCGCAACAAAAATGAATGCTCTCCCAGTGAGCAAAGCAAACCTCTTGTTGACAAGAACAAAGAAGATGAAGACACTCCCAACACCCCTCGATTCAAATCTGTGGCCTTCAGAGCGGTCAGCCCGTCAGACTTTGATGACCTCGACTTCGATGAGTTTGAGTGGGGTCACTGAACGAAAGAAAAGTGTGAACAAAAATCGGGAAATTGAGTTCAAATTTAAAAAAATCTGACAAGAAAAGCGGGAGTGTTTTTTGTTCTGCATGAAACTGTCTAGTTTCTTCTCATTGACTTGAAATTGATTAGACTTTAAATGACGATAATAAATGAAAAGATTTTGACGAATTAGTATAGATTTTAATTTTGAATTGAACATGGGAAAGAGTGATGCAGCAAAACTGAACTTATTATTCTGGTGTTAGTTTATAAAGTTCTTAGTTTAATTTCATTCGATTTGATCGCTAATTTGGACTGAAAAGTATTTTTGTTTGAGTCTGACAACTGCGAGTTAGCGAAATCATGGATTTGCTGGCGTTTCTTAGGTACCGCCACCTGGATATTTGATTGAAGTGAGCAGTATGGTTTTCTTTTCAATTTTACGCTTTTTAGCAATTTGGAACCTGATCTAAACTACATTTTATGATTGGATAAATTAAATGTTTTACCAATGTAAAGTATTTAATATTAACCAATCACGATCCATCTAACTAACAACCCACTTATTTGTAAGTGCTGAAGTTACTTGTAATTTCAGCACCAGAGAGGTTTGAATTTAACTTAGAAATTAGTTGCACTCTCCCGAGTACTTCAGCAGCCGCAATAAACCAGTATATCCTAGATCTATTGAGCCTAGCAGAGACTAGTTAAACAACCTGAGACTAGATAGTATAAGAGTAAGATTAGGATCGGTATTAGACTAAGAAGTTGCACGAATCTATCCGGCCGAAAATAAGATAGCGTGACGAGCAGACGGTGTACCCTATCCGAAATTACTCTATGAGTTATACCTCCAGCTCTAACTCATCTGGTGCGACCATAAGTCTCGAACAAGACCTTACTAGATTAGAATTAACCAAAATAGATTAGAAATTAGACAAAAACATTTACAAAATGTTATACGACAATAATTTAATTGAAATGTCTCTCCGACTCAATAGATCAGAGCCAATATTCCGAACCATAACAGAACTACCCGGAATTGGAAGAAGACCTCGAACCAAAGACGACATACGACAAAGTAGAAACTTGCCGTATAGTTATATGATAGTTCGGCAAAAGCCAGAACAAACTTTTATATTTCGAATACTACTTGCAATGAATTTAGATTTCCATTTGCAAACATAAAACCTTGAAGTTACTCTTCAAAACCATTTCAGGCGCTAAACAAATTTAATATTATACAATAACGATTGATAAAAAGATCTCAGATCGTTCTCCTAAAACTCTGCAGTATTATACAAAACATGTTTGAAAAATATTTATTAGAAATAAAAATAAAAATTAGTAGCATGACAATAAATGGTTAGTAATCATAAATCATCCTGTTGTTCCAGCTTCATCACCTAAAACATAACAGCAATCATCAACTCACTAACATCATAAAACACTAAATCTTTCCTTTACACAAATTCAAAATTTTATTAAAACTTAAATTCACTTAATTTTAAAATCAGATCATCAAGGCTTATCCTTGGATCTTAAATCATTTCCTACTTAATTAAATTTCAAACTTGATCATCAAGGCTTATCCTTGGATCAAACAGAACAACTTTGTTCTCCCCCGCCCACTTAACTAGTGTCTAACGACCTCAAACGTCGATTCACTATCCAACCCTTTATAAAAACCCAGGACTAATAGAAATTTTTAAACAAAACTAATCATTCAAATTAGGATAAACAGTGAAGAACTTCGGTTATTCATCCTTCACTTGACCCCCCCTCTTACCAGACCCAGGATAAATTTTAGACTTAGTAAGTTTAAAATAGTATCTAACGAACTACTCGCGTTCTAATTATACCTGAACCTTGTGGATCGATTTACTATTCTCCAACCCTTGAACACAATCACTACCCCTAAGTAAGATTAAGTAAGTTAACACCTTAGCTTATACTAGTCACGAGAAAGTAAAAATCATTCTTCGGAATCGATATACTTTTCTCTCCAACCCTGAACAAATAGACCCAGGTTAAGCTAACCAAAAAATCGTAAGGACTAACAGTTTAAGCAATTAGAATTCACTTAACACCTTTTTGCATCCGTCATCCTAAACCTTATGTCATTTAAAAACCTAGGAAATAAACAAACAATCGTTTTACACAATTGTGAAATAGATAACAAAAAATACGACCTTGTAATCACACCTCATACACAAACAGTTGGATACATTCGCACAAAACGACAAACACTAAAGAGAAAAATAATAACAAAACAAAGACAAATAACAAGAAAAAGATTTTCAAAAAATCGAAACGCATTTTCAGAATCAGAAACCAACAGTTTAGACGAACTTTACAAACTAAAAGAATCAATAGATAAAAATTGCCCACTTCACGATCAATTATATTTCTCTGACTCAGAAACAACTTCAAATTCATCACAAAGAGGAAAAAGAAGAATAAAAAAGCAGTATAAACACAAACCAGTACATTTATACAATCGGAATCAACCAATTCGACACATTAATAATTACATATTAACAGTCATCGAACGGAAAAATGAGTTCAACGCACACCCCAGGTGACGAAACTCCAGATGATGATGAAATCTTTCCTTTTATAGTAGATGCAGATACTGATAGAGGACAACACATATTTTGTCAAAATTTACTCGTAAATTTATTTGAACCCGGAATCAGTCCATGTAAAACAGAGTTCCCCGATGTAAGAATCAAAAGACAAATCATAGATCACTATCTAAAAGATATATGCAACATAACACAACAGTATGGAATCTACTCTATAGAATTCACTTCCCCAAACCATAATAATAGAACATATACTATTCAAACAGACGATCTTGATTTACAATTTTCAAAAGTTTTTTCAGAATATATAAAAAGCATCCAATACCATAACTCACAAAGAGCAAACTCCATTTTCACCAATGAAGTTTTCGCAATAATATATAGTTATATTTCGATATTAGAAAACGAAATCCAATTAACAAATGTCTCACCGACAGAAACATCTAAACATTTAAGAGTACGACATGAAATCACACTACTCTCTAGTTATTTAAACATTATTAAAGAAAATTTCACGAAAGACGATGTTTCACAACATACCAAACACGATTTACAAAAAATTTTGGCATGGTTCATAATAGATTATTTCACACACAATATTGATTTAATTGCACAAGCAAGAAAAAATTTTAGACCCCAAAATTCGAACGATGATACCGCCATCACCGAACAATCAGATTATGTTTGGGACCCCGAATGGTCTCATCCCGCATTTATAAGCTTTCCACAGTCAATCTCAAGTCAAGCAATAGGTACAATATCTTACATAAGAGATTATGTAAGAGTAATACCCTTAACTATTGACGCAACACCATTAAACTATAATACATTTTTACCCGATACACAAAATAATAGTTTAAACTCTACAGTCATACACAATGAAAACCTCAATGGAACTAGGAATCTTACTCAACAAGATATACAGACACCATCACACTTCATAAATGAAGAAATTGTACACACAACAACTACACAACAAAGTATTTCACCAATACGCCCGAATTTAACAACACCAAGAAATACAAATCTTTCACAAACACAAGTAACCTTACAATCAACCGTTAAACCTTCGGTTGCTCCAAAATATTCACATATGGATTACCAAACATATAGACCCACGACAATACCATCAAAATCACGCAAAACATTCAATAAAAATAACTTTGCAGACCACAATTATAATTACACACATCCATCAAAAACAAATTATCAACCACGAAAAAATTTTAGCCATAATACAAAATCTCGAAACTGGGATAACCCAATGGCACCACCTAATTCAGTAAATTTTCAAACAAATTTACATCCTCCACAGGATCGTAGTGAAAATTATCCATTTTTTCAACAAAATAAAAATAAAAAACAAACATCTTATCAAATGGATTATTTATCCTCAGATGATGATTTCTTACAACCAGACATATTTGCACCATATACTCAAGAATATCGTAGACAAGGAATACAGAAAACACGTACAAATCATAGAAATTTTTCTCCACAACCGATAGATGCACAACATCAACAACCAATTCAACAACAAAATCTAATTAATACACAATCTTTTCAACCAATTCAACAACAAAATCCAATGACTGCACACTCGTATCAACCATCACAAATGCAAAATGAAATACCACTCCCATATTATCTTCAACAACATGAAATAACAAGAAACCAACTTTCAAATTTTTCTCAAATGCCAAATGCAGCAGAATCATTACAAATGACAATGAATCCATACCTAATGGGTGGATCATCAATAACATCAAACAAACCTTTAATGGTTTTCACAGGAACAGACCCTGAATACTCTGTAGAAGATTATTTAAATGCAGTAACAGCAAACTTGATTTTAAACATTGGACCTGAACCAATTAATACGCCATTACATCAAAACTGGATACATCGACGCACAGCGTTGATACAAACAACCTTAGATGGCGCAGCCCAAAAATGGTTTTCAGTACTACCTCTAGAAATAAAATCAAACTGGAAAAGATTTACACAAGAATTTTCAAAAATGTTTGACTCCGAAAGAAACAAACAACAACAAAGAGTTTTATGCAATGAAATTCGCAGATTACCAAACGAAACCATC
The DNA here is from genome assembly GCF_963678635.1 of Symsagittifera roscoffensis. Classification (NCBI taxonomy): domain Eukaryota; kingdom Metazoa; phylum Xenacoelomorpha; order Acoela; family Convolutidae; genus Symsagittifera; species Symsagittifera roscoffensis. The sequence goes on from NC_087069.1 coordinate 5,138,019, forward strand.
AAGCAATTAGCAGTAAGAATCGAAACACTAGTTCGAAAAGCATATTCACTAAATACACACGACTATAAAAACACAAAGATGACAGAAATCTTAATGATGACCTTAACACCACAATTAAGGAAAATAGCAATAAAAAAGAGAGCATCCCATCCTTCTTCAATTCGAGAACCCGATTTAGATTTTAGAAAACTAGTAGACAAACTAGAACAAGCAGAAATCACGATGAAACTAGAAGAAACGGAAAATCTGAAATTACAATACGTAAACAGAATTGAAACAACTTCCACTAATATTAATAATATACAAGAATCAGACACAGATCTCGTTGAAAAAATCACTGAAATACTCAATATTTACGAAAAGAACCCAAACTTTAAAGGCAAACCATCTTTCAAAAAATGGTGTAATTATTGCCGACGATACGGACATAGTATTTCCGAATGTAGACAAAAACAGCAAGATAGCCAGAATAAACCTCAAAAATATAAAGAACCAAATAAGTCATTTTATCAATACATGAAAAAAGATCAAAATCTACCAAACAAAAATGTATACAGCAACAACAGTTCAGGAAAACCACTTCCGAACAATACAAGCTATACAAGAAATCAATCCCCATATAACTCAAGTTATAGAGGAAGATCACCAGAACGAAGAAACACGCAAAATTCATCACAAAATCACTACAATAGACCAAATAGTAGAAATAACGACTCCAGATCAAATTCAAATACACAACGATTTGTTTCTAGATCTAATTCCCAATCAAGAAATAATTACTATCCAAACAACCAATCACGAAATTCATCATACAATAGGAATAGAAACTACTCCTATAATCGAAATAGAAGTTATTCAAACAACCGAAACCAGAATTACCCGAACAATCGATCAAGGAATAACTCATATAATAGATCGAACTATAACAGACCATACAGCAATTATCAAAATAGATCGCGAAATAATTCACAAAACCGACATTCAAGTTATAATAATCGTTATAGAAATTATTCCCAATCACCACACCGGAATAATAATCACTATAATAACTCTAATAATCGTCATAGAAGCAGTACACCTAAACATCAAAGACAAATCAATCAAGTACAAGCTAACCCAGAAACAACATCAGACCCTCCAGGTATTGATGACACAGTAACTGATACGTTACAACTCAATCAAATAAACTGTACATCATGAGATTCAGAAAGTGACACAGAAAACACTCTTTCTATCAATATGATAAAAGTCGAGAATGACTATGAATCTGTCATATATGAACAACCCTTATCATCACACATATATGAAAATCAATCAGAATTTCTTCAAAATTATTACACTACACCCATAAATTCCACACCAACAACGCAAGAAACAAATGCAAAAAATACTACAAAACAACCCAATCAAAATGTCAAAACAAAATGCTTAAATACAAACCACATCTATCAAAATATACAAAAAGAACAACCCAAAGAAAAAATCTGGACAATACCATTTCTCTTAGAAAGCCCAAGAAACAAAGAATTTCAACCACCAGACCTTGAAATCGATTTTTTAATTGATTCAGGAGCAGAATCAAACATAATAAACATTCCCACATGGAATGAAATAAAAACTTTACACCCAAAGCTAACGCCTCTTGAAACCTCTAGTAAACTAGCAACAGCACAAGGATCAACATTGATAAACTACGGAAAAATCCAATTATTTCTCCTCCCCACCAGAACAATGGAGCAAAGTAAAATTCTAAATAAGCCATTTAAACAAATATTCCATATCACTGATATTAAATATAATATCATTGGAATACCATTTATTTCAAAGTATATACCAACAATTAACATCCTAAATAGTAAAATATTAATCAAAGATAAGTATACAAAAACAAAAGAAACATCCTTAACATTTTTTCAAAGATTAAATAAACAACCACCATTCTTTTCAAAATTCTATCCGATATTTAACCAACAAAGAAAACACCTGAAACCACTATCAGGAAACATCTATAATTTTTCAATTAAACAAGTTCACCAATATGATAAAGAACAAAACAAACAAAAATTTTATATGTCAGATTTTGAATTCAAACCCATAAATTTTTCAAAATCACAATCTCTTCAATAAAATATTTGAAAAATTCGAATTCAGATATTATTTCCTTACATGTTTATAACAACACACCTTACCAAGTAACATTACCTTTAGGACTTTTAGGATATTGTGAAACCAACGCCACAATATCACCAATACACGAAAAAGCCTATCGCGTAAATAATATACTTCAATTATTAGATATTTGTCAATCCACAATTCTTAATGAAGAATTATCAATAAATAACATGATAAGTAATGAAAACAAAAATACGGATTATTTCACAAAAACTCCATATTTCAAACCTACATTCAACATCAGTAACTACACAGAAGACCAACAGAAATTTTTAACAATGTTTAATTTCCAACATTCACAAATAACACAAGACGAATTCGAAAAGTTAGCCAAACAGCTAATTAAATATTCATCAGTCTATGCAACATCAAAATTCGATGTTGGCAAAATCAGTTCATCACTACATCTCCCATTAAAACCAGACGCAGTTTTCAAAAAACAGAGAGCAAGTAAAGTACCAATTCACTTACATGATAAAGTAAACAGATTACTCGATATTTTAGAACAATACAACATTATATCACCAGTTAATAAAGAAGAACAACCAAAAGGCAACACATTTATCAACCCCGTTATCATTCTAGCTAAAGGAGAATCATTAAAAATCGTTCTCGACGCTAGATACCTCAATTCACTCATAGATGAATCAAAATGTAATTGGCCCATCGAACCAATACAAGTTATTTTAACAAAAATAAACGGCAAATACTTTACAACCGCCGATATGAATAGTGCATACAATCAAATGCCACTAGATGAACAATCACGACGTTTAACACAATTTGTTATCGGAAACCAACAATATGAATTCAACCGCTTATTCTATGGAATATCCATAGGACCAGCAGCATTTTCAGCTTTTATGAGCAAAATTTTTAGACCACTAATACTCAAGAAAAACGCAATCACCTATCTAGACGATGTTTTTATGCAATCACAAACAAAAGACGAAATGTTCGATGTTTTAGAAAAATATCACCAAATACTTCAGAACGAAAATCTGAAGGCAGCACCCGATAAATCACACTTCTTTTTGACAAGAGTTAAATTCTTAGGACATAACATAGAAAGAAAAACAATCACTCCACTGAAATCACGCATTGACGCTATTTAAAAACTTCAACCACCAACAAATAAAAAGAAAATCCAAGAATTCCTTGGAATGTTAAACTTTTTAAGTAAATATGTTTATAAAATGCAATTATATTTACGACCATTTTACAACATCCTTAGACAACAAAATAATTTTGAATGGAATACAGAACATCAAGCACGATTCGAAGAAATAAAGAAACTTTTAACTGAACAAATTTCAAACACAATTCCAGACCCTGATCAACCATTTTATGCAATGTGCGATGCTTCGAACTTTGGCATCGGCGCAGCACTATTACAATCACATAATGGTACAAATAAAATGAATCTGATATCAGCAAATTCCCGATTATTCACTCAAGCAGAGCTACGACTCTCAACTCTAATGAGAGAATGTACAGCCATAATATATACACTGACAGAATATGAATTTCTGATACTTGGATCAAAACATCCCACAGTTTTATTCACAGACCATAAACCAATCATTTTTCTTTTCACACAGAAATCTAATCCAAACCACCGTGTTTACAGATTTCAACTAATTCTAATGAAATTTCCAAACTTATATATAGTTTGGACTGCAGGAAAAAATCTTGCATTACCAGATACCTTAAGTCGAAATACACCACCTGAATTACTTACACGAAAAACAACAGTTGAAATACCCAAAAACATAAAATTCTACCTTGCAGAAAACGAAACATCACCCCGATTAGAATGCAAATATGCAGTGAAAACTGATATTGAACAATCACAAATAAATAATTTACAACATTTCCCACTTTATTTAGATTGTCAAAATAATCATTATGAAGTTGACCTACTTGGAACATCAACTTTTAAACCAATTCCATATTCTCAATGGATAAAAAATAACACCCAACAAAAACGAACAAAACAACACCAAACTAAAAAAGACCATTTTCCACTAATAGAAAAAGAAAATTTAACTGATAAAATAAATTTATCAGGACCACCAACAACCGATTCCAAATACACAATAAATCAAGTTTTCGACCTCCATGACCCATTAGATACAACACCCTTATCTAAATTCGAAATTGAAAACATTTTTCTCCCTCCAACAGAAACAATTACAATTTCAACACTAAAACAATACCAAAATCTTGACCCAATAATTCGACAACTAAAATCATGGCACAAATATAAAACTAAACCTACCAAAGCAGATTCAACCATACTAGGCAACAAGACACTCCTCCGATATTTTCGCAAATTTAATTACACAACAATTAATGAAACTACAGACCTTTTAGAGTACAACTTAAACGAATCCACAGTCCCCTGTCTTCCTTTAAGTATGATTCTCATCGCTTTTAATATTTCACATACACAAAATATTAAAGGACATTCTGGATCAGAAAAAACATATTCAAATTTTATACAAAATTTTTACTTCCCAAATGCACCAATCTGGATAAAAGTACTATGCAATGATTGTATAGTATGTCAACTAAATAAACCTTACCCAAATCAAAAACAAATAGCACAAAAACAAGATTTTAAAGGACAAAGTTTGTACTTTAACCACCGTATCTCATTTGATACTAAAGGCCCAATTTCACCCTCATCAGAAGGAAATTCCTACATTATGGTAATTGTTGACGCATTCACACACTATGTAGCACTTAACCCAGTACCACATTGTAACGCTTATTACGCATATACGACACTTTATGAACACTGGATAGCAAAATTTGGACTACCAGAAATTTTAGTCACAGACAACGGTACAGAATTCACAAATAATGAAATAATAACACTATGTCATTTATACAACATTAAACACAAACCACGTACATCTCATGCACCTTGGACAAACGGCTTAGTCGAAGGTATGAACCGTTCACTACAAGAATATCTTAGATGTATCATCAACGGAAATGATACAAAATATACCGAATGGTCAGCAGATGTAAAATTATTTCCCTTAGCATATAACTCACAAATTACGACAACACTAGGAATGTCACCATACGAAATGGTTTTTAACCAAAAGCCACGCAAACCAATAATGTTTACAGCAAATTCCCATAAAAACGCACAAGGTTATTGTAAACCAAATAAAGATTCAATTTGTTATAACCTACCTTTACATACACACGATGAAGATCATTTTCATCACCCACAAATTCTTAAATTAGCCTCCGGTACACACACCGAATGGATTTTAAATAGAGATAAGAAACACAATGAAATTTACCAAAACATAACAAAAAAGTTATTGCAAAGACAAAACATAAATGAACAAATCAATTCACGTTTTACACCAGCTTCCGATTTAAAAATTGGAACATTTGTTCTGATACCTAATTTTAATACTCAAAAAGGAATTTCTAAAAAATTACAACCCCTCCGAAAAGGACCATACCAAATAATTGCAAGACCCACTGATGTCACATATAAAATTACCGACTCAAATAAAAAAGAAATCGTTCAGCATCGAAACAACCTATTACCTTACTACCCAAAAGAATACGCACTCCGCGAATTAACCCAATTATATTCTTTTACAGGATTAAAAATAGTTCAAAACGAACCACATCTGAAAAATACAGAACAAAATAATAACCCCACCGAAAATCAAAGCACAAAACCAACCGCTACCAAAAACACTACAAAAAATCTAGACCATAAAGAATCCCAAAAGCAAAGAAAAAATAGGAAAATGACAGAACAAGTAATACCCCAAGAAGAAATAGACAAATCAGAACATAGAAAAACAACAAGACTCCGAAATCAACCACGTAAAAACTACAAAATGTTCATCCCCCAATCTAAAATATTAAAGAAAGTAGAATTTAAAAAGTAATTTTAAACTTTATACTTCACAATCTTGAAACCTCCGTAACATTTTTCATTTCCATTTTTCAAAATAACATGCTCACAAGTACGCAATAATTCTAGTTCAAAATAGACCAATAGGATTCATCCAATCCGCCACTTTCTCTAACTCAAACTAAGATCAATTAGACGAATAATCTAGAACTCCAGGCACATCTCTAACTATAACTTTACAACCTCCAGGTCAAAAATAAGCAAACCACTCCAACTTGACAACTAAAATAAATATCACCATAATACCATACCCCTCCCTTATCTAATAACCCAAAGATCAACAATATTTCCCCAACTCAGACCACGAATACCCCCAAAACAAATTTGATAACTTAGCCTAAAGTAACAAAATGAACATTTTAATTAGCCTAAAGTATAAAAATCTCACCATACCCCGGATCATTTGACAAACAAAAATAAAGAAAAAGACGACCTCCCGATCACCATAAAAATTGCCCCCAACAATTTTTTCCAAAACTCAACCCACTTGTCAAAAAACTAATAAATAATTCGACCACACTTGAAAATCGCCCCAAACAGCAAAAAATATTCGACCAAAAGATCATTTCTTAAATGCTCTTCTCTCAAACAGTTGCTCAAATACTTATAAATTCTAAACATTTTTTTTTCAATACTTGAAGCCTTTATAATATTTCTTTTTGATATACTTGAATCTTTTCTAATAATCCTAATCATTTTTTGTAACATTTTTTTAATTTTCTACACTACTCTTGAACTATTCCTTCAACTTTCCAAAACCCTTGAATATATTCACAGGTACGATTCATACAACTTGTCTAAATGATACGAACAATTTTCAGTAGAACTGATATTTTTTTATTATTTGTAATTTTCATAGCATTCTTATCATCCCTCATTTTGACCATATGTAAATGTATAAAGAAAGCAATCCTCACATTTGCCCTAGCAACAATCCTTCTAATTCTTTTTTTGGAAGAATATTATAATAAACACAAATTTTCTCACTAAAGTATTAATTCAAAAAACTATCAAAAATTGCTACCCAACAGTCACAGAGTCAGTCTTCACCGACATCATCCCAAGATAACCCAACACCACCTTCAACTACTCAAAATTCTCAAACATCTACACGAATTTCTTTTCAAGATAATCCATACACTTTTGAAGAACGGCACGCTCGTTTATCTGAACCACTAGAACCAGTTCAACGACAAGCATCTCTAAGTGAACCAACATATAATCTTTACCCAACACTACCACAAGAACTAAGTAGAATACGAAACCTTAGTCAAAACCAAAACCCAACAGAAATAAATAGACAAATTATACATCCTCGACGAAATAGAAATTTTCAAACTCCCCGAGTTCATTTCGAAATACCTCAATCACCATCACAAACCACTCCAGAAAACACCACTGGTATCACACCAGAAACTCCTACACTTTTTTCACAACGAAGCACTTCAAGCCTACCCTCAGATTACTTAGGTTCAACACCAACATCTGAACAAGCACGAGAAAATCCTTTTAACCCCCCAAACCTAACATCACGACTGCCATATTGGACTACACATTCATTCACACAAGGTGAACCAAATTTAGTCAATGACCCCATAGACATTTCTACAGATACAACATCTTCATCACTACCCGAAACATTATCACTCCCATCAACACCATCAATTAGTCAAATCTCACCGACACCTTTTAACTTAACTTTTCCAAACAACCTCGACGCAAGATACCAAGAACAATCATTAACAAATATTCCTGTAAGATTAGATTGGAATACATTCACAGCACCTCCACCATTATTTGGACAACATCAAGAAAGTAACCGCCTTCATAACTGGGCACTTAATAGATTACAATATCGCCAAGATATTCACAACGATATCCGTGATCACAATATTCAAATACTCCAACAAAACAGTTTACAATTAAAGTTTGAAATCACAGTTAAGTTAAACAATATTACACAACATCCCTACCCATTAAACCCACCTAACATAACAGCTCAATCACTACCACCACCGTTTATAACTACTGAAGTAATATATAAATACGACAGATATACCAAAAACACAATTGGTTACATTACATTTTATAACCCATACTCAGGATTATCATACACATGTATATTCTAAAATTATTAATTTTTTTCCAACTCCTTTTTCTAGTAACCTCAAATCAAAACATAAACCCTTCCCCCCGTACAGGACCACAAGATTTATTAGTAACACATTACGATTGTGAAGAAAATGAACAAAAAACACTACACAAATATGCAATAAATCAAGTGTCACAATGTGAAACAGAACCACAAGCTATAGAAACCACAAATGTAATAGCAACACTCTATTCAAAAGCCCGAGCAACAACAGTTACAGGTTATAAATTCACAGCGACATTTTCCGAAAAGAAAGTACATTGTTCACAAGTCTCCAACGGAAACAAAAACCGACTTGACCATGAATCATTCTATCAGAGTAATATAGAACGTCTTTTACATCTCAATCCCGACGATTGTAAGAATGAATTACTTAGACTAAACATCACACAAAATAAAAACTCCGAAAGAAAGTTAGTTAACTTTCAAGTTTTTTCAGACTCCGTACATCAATCACAACTTGAAAGACACCAAGGACATATAAAATTAGACGACAAATACCCGTATAACGGCGCACACGGACGATTAACCTATGACCTACATGATAAACATTGGATACCACACATTGGTATAAATAACCCATCAAACTGCAAAGCAGACACGAAAAATAAAGGATACCAAGAAATAATGTTTTTCGATTGGAAAATACAACTCGAAAAAATACAACTCACACGAGATTTATCTGATAATACAATGATCTATCAAGGAATCCGACTACCTTGTAAAAATGATCAAGGATATTGCGACCCTACAACAAGAACACAAGCAACAATTGTTTGGTTCCCCGAAGATACATGTACAACATTTCAAGTAGCAAGAGTACACGCTCGTATGATCAAATTTCACGACAAATATTTCATACAATCAATACCATATGAAAAAGTAAATCCATCACGAAAAATAAGCACTGATTTTCGAAACATTCACAAAATAGAAAATAAATTAACACGTTTTCAAATATATCAAGAAACAGAACTTGCATGTAAATATAGAAATCCACTTCATAAAACACAATACTCTGAAATACTAGTTGAATACGAAAATGGATTCGACATGACCACTGGAAAAATAAAAATCAACCCATACGCCACAAGTAAACGCAAAAATGAAGGAACATCATATATACCAGTTAAATTTCAAAAAAGCATAGGTCAACCTGGTGGACATCTAAAACCTCAAGACGCTCATAGCACACGTCTACAAGAGTTATCACTCATGAATACTACATATTTCGGTAATATCCACTATGATATTCATTTGGATATGAAACTAGACTATACAATTAGCCGCATTTTTCAAGAAATGTCACTCTCCGAATTAGAAACACTACACCAACTATGTGAATTAGAACGAACACAAATATTACAATCACTTGCACTAGCAGTATTAAAAATACCCTATGCAGGATACTTATTATCAGGAAATAGATCAAATTTTTTAGACTATGAAGGAAACATCTTATGGTTTTATACTTGCACCAAAAAAGTATCACCACTATACGTTTTTGCAGATGAACGTTGTTATAAAAGAATCCCTATCTTTTATAAGAATAAAGTACATTTCGTGGATACACTTTCACGAAGAACCTATTTTTGGGATACCGCAGTCCCATGTGGATCAGAAAATAGCCACAATGTAGTACAACTAAATCCTGATGAAAATAAATATTATCTTCTCACTCCATACCCCACATTAATGCAACCACTCAAAAAATTTTCACCAGAAAGCATTCGCGCTATTGCCCGAAACCCAAATATAGACTTACAATCAATAGGAATTTACTCAAAATCAGATATTCAACATCACATTAGAACACAACAATTCCAAGAATTGTTAACACAGATGGACACTATACAAAGGCAATCAATTGACCAAAATCTACGCAAACTTGCAGAAACCGCAGGATTTGCCGATATCTACACACAAGACTATAGCGGATATTTTAAAGACATTAAAGATTATATATATCTAAACGGCGAAAAATACCGTCCCCAAGATATATCACCAATCAACATTTTTAGTTTTGTTACACTCAAGAATGAAATCCTTGATTTTCTAGGATGGCCCTACTACATCTTAGAAAAATTGACTATTTTATACGCAATGTTTAACTTTATTGGATTTCTTTTCTCACTTTTAAAAGGAATCTACAACACATGTGCTATACACACACAAGTAAACAGACAAGCAAGCGTAGCACGCATACTCTTTGCAGGATTTTTCGGAATTTTTTCCACATCTATAAACAAAATTCTTTTAGACGCACAAATAAAAGAATATAACACAAAAATAGCAACACGACAAAATACATACGACGAAGAACATAACAATGTAGACACACAGCCAACGGCACCACAATTACCACCCCTACCACATAACCATCCACTATCCCTAGTCCCACGAAATTTTCGAAATTTAGCAATCACACATAATCCAAATTTTCGACTCAATACATCGCAAAGTCCCATCCAACATATAATGACACATCAATCACAAGATGATAATACTTATGAACAAATTATTGAACAGCCCCATACCACCGCTTTTCAGTCTCAAAATAATAATTTTTTTAGCCCACGATGAGCCGACAACTTGGATCACTACACCGATCAAATTCCCATCCAACCAATCTTACCTCTCCAATCCCAATCATACCACTTTTTGCTTTTCCGCCACCCGATTTTCCATCTAGCAATGCAACATCAGGCATGAATTCCGACACTAACTCACATATTTCAGTTTTATACTCCATCTCACAGCTAAATAACCCGAATATTGAAACCCCCGATGAATTTGCCGACTCAGAACCATCCCCATCCAATAATTTTAATAACCCTTCTAATTTTTCTCAACCTCCTTTTCAACCCATATTGCCCAATAACCCTGACCCAATCACTTCCACACCCTCTTATGCTTCCCAAGTTACCCCAACCTACTCCTCATACCATTCTGACCAATCATCTCATTCTCCAGACACACCCCGAATCTCCCCAGAGCTAGATAATTTTATTACCCTCCAACAACAACCCTACCACCTTAACACCCCGACCATAAACCAAATCTCCTCCACTACACATTCATCCAACCCCCCTACCCCTACACCCTCTTCAAATTATACTGAATCATTAACACCATCATCCACATCCACTATATCTTCACTAAACACTAATAGAGCTTACCGCACTTTTAAAAGAAAATTCCCCAACCATCCTTTCCCAGCAAAACCAGGAACAGCCCGTGAATACATCAACCACCCCCAGCATACTAACACTAAAGAATTTTTAGCTATCACTTTACCCTCATTTCCACAATACACCTTAAACACCCCTCACGACGCTAACGAAACACGCAACTTTGTAGATGAATACGTTTTAATGCCACTCTCTCTTGGACCTCATACTATCATTTCACTAACCCTCTTTGCTTACCTTTATCCAGCACTTCCATCGACATAGAACGAAATAAAGACATGCTATATCGACTAACTACACCACTAACCGCTAGACAGTTTACTTACGTTGGATATAAAAAATCACTAAAAATACACACTGCACCAAGAGCTAATGAATATACACTAGAATACTACGATCACAACATCATCAGAGCTAACCAAGATCAATTCTTAGACGACGATCGCTTCGCTAATCCACAAATCACCGAGAAATTTTTCATCAAGACACCATATGTATTTACACTAAACATCTTCGACCGTAAATATGATCACATTTTTTCAGAAGCACTAACAGACACACAAGCATACGAGAGTTTTAAAGAACGCTTCCAAATATTTTCACTAACCTTTCATTTCCTTGCACCACACGAAAGAGATTTGCACTGCTCACACGATATTATGTTGCGCACTAAACAAACCCACACATACAGTTATTATCGTTTCATCCAAAATCACTTTGACCTACACACACCCTCTAGACAACCACACCATCGTTTTCAATTCATCAATTCAAAATACACTTCACCATATTTCCTAAATTTCACATATTGTATTAAAGACACTAACCTTCATGGTATTCTTCGTAATTACGACCCCATAACCCAAATGTACATCTTCTGTCCCATCATCAAGACCTTCAACTCCGACGAAAACCGACCCTTCCTTATCCCGCACGAGTTTGTACAACCTATAGAAATCCCAATATTAGAATTCATCCACAACACTAAATTTAATCACAAATTATATAACTTAATCCAAAACACACCTTATGAGTTTGCAGTAGGCACTGAAGAACTAACCACCATTAAGGCACTTCAATTGCTTTGGCCACTACTTCAGACTAAAAATATCATCCGCATTCTAGCTAAACTACTAACAACTTCAGAACTAATTCACGACATCTTCCCCCACGGTTTTTTCCCCGACGACTAACAGGTAAGTATGAATTAAGTAAATATTACTAACTAATTACAGTATTAAAAACTCACCATTCTTTATTCATGTTTTCCTTAGATTTTTAGCTTTCATCCGACAATCACCTACAAAAACCACAAAAGAAACAATAAAAATCACAATTTTCATCAAACAATTTTAAAATCTCTTACACTTATAAATTTCTAAATTTAATATCAATGCAGTAAATTCATCTATAATATTTTCCCCCAAAGCAGTAAATCTAATTATGATGAAATTTGTATATTAATATTCCCCCATGACTAGCAGTAAATTTCCAAATTCTATGTAGTAAATTAAATAAATGCAAATGCAGTACTAACCTTTTGATATTTTCATTCATTCGCACAGAAATTCTATCCACACTCGCACAGCTCGCCCACGAAGAATTGTTTAAAATAATGAATTTCAGTTTCAAGTTTTCACACTCAACAACTCTAACATAAAATAACATGTTTCAAACTTTCCTTTAACCCGGTTGGAAAGGAATCATATACTAAACAAAACTAACCAACGCAGCTTACTAAATACCACAAATCATAGAATAACAGCATGACTAAGAAAAGGAAACCAACGGTACCCAAACCGGATTAACCCAGTTTAAAACTGGATAATTTATTCTTTTGAAGACTATTATAAAGTCTTAGAAAGAAATAATAAAACACAAAAAAGTCGAAAGACAAACCCATACCACAAACAATTTGATTTTTGGAAAAAGTACATAACCAACAAGACATAAGTAAGACCACAACAAACCCAACATAAAACGTTGTCACATAACAGGACCCCTCACAAAAACCGCATGAAATCATACTCCCACCCCTGGCCTAACCCACCAGGAAGGACGTCCTGAGCATGCTCTATAGCCGGCCTAACCCACCGCGCTACATCCACGCTTTGTGACCACACCTCTATTTTTAATAAGAGCTACTCAAGGGTGAGTAACTCTTCAAAATAACCGAACTAAAACAAAAAGCTTTTGTGAAAACAACTAACTAAAATCATTATTAAAAAATATTAAACTAATAAAAGTTTTATAAAATGTAAAATCACATGATGAAATACATAGATCAGAATACAACACCAAGGACGAACATCAAAAGACAAGACGATCCCACCACACTCGAGAGAGAATGACCAACTACAATCGATATGCCGCTCACAATCACAACTCAAAGGATTTAGAGTACGACTTGACCTCGCAGAAAAGGACTTCATTGAACTAGACCAATGACCACCTCGATGATCCAAGTGTACGTACAGATCCGAGTAACCAGGCATCCCCTCCACGCACAATCTCCACGCCATTCCCAAACTAGATCAGACACAAAAGAAGTTCTCCACGAAGAACAGAAAAAACCTGACATAGCCAACCATTCTGAAATCAGATTTGAGTTTGTTGCAAAGACTTAGTCGTTGTCACAAGAAGACACAACGTCTTATGTCTCTAACTCCAGCTTCCTGGAACTTCCCTAACAAAAGAGGAAACGGAAGAAAATTATGATGTTCGCCAAAAACAAACGTCCATCATCCATCCTTGAGTTACAGAAGAACTGTTCTAAAAAACTCTGTAAAACCCGGATGGGTGGAACCTGATCTAAACTACATTTTATGATTGGATAAATTAAATGTTTTACCAATGTAAAGTATTTAATATTAACCAATCACGATCCATCTAACTAACAACCCACTTATTTGTAAGTGCTGAAGTTACTTGTAATTTCAGCACCAGAGAGATTTGAATTTAACTTAGAAATTAGTTGCACTCTCCCGAGTACTTCAGCAGCCGCAATAAACCAGTATACCCTAGATCTATTGAGCCTAGCAGAGACTAGTTAAACAACCTGAGACTAGATAGTATAAGAGTAAGATTAGGATCGGTATTAGACTAAGAAGTTGCACGAATCTATCCGGCCGAAAATAAGATAGCGTGACGAGCAGACGGTGTACCCTATCCGAAATTACTCTATGAGTTATACCTCCAGCTCTAACTCAAATTACTGTTTTTCGGTAATTTGACCCAAAAAAATGCGATCCTTTTTTTAAAAAACATTTCCCCTCTAATTCAGTGGCCGATTAAAACGTGGTTGAAAAACTCAAAAGTTATAATCATTAAAGATTACAAGGGGGCTAAAGGTGAATGCCACACGAGAAAAGTGGTATTTTCAAAACCATCATTTTATTTTTTGGTTTTGGTCAGTTTCGAAGCCAGTCCTTGAATCGAAATATTTGAGTGATAAAAAAGTTCAATGCAAAAATGAATGCAGAGTGTTATCCTTGTTTTTTTTGTCTGTGAGAAATGAAAATGTAAATTAGAAATGATTATTTACTTAAATATAGAAAAATAAGTGGTCAATAAATGCATGAAAAACCTTTTCGTTCAAAGCTGTTAACCAGGAAAATTAATGAATATAAGGTTTCAATTACCCTGCTTTTTTGTAGCGTTACAGAGACTTTTGACTAAGTTAGAAAACTTAAATCTCTTACAACTGCGTGGTAGCGGAAATACTTGATCGAGAATGAGTTTGAAATAGTTCTTAAAGGATCCTTTGTTTTTAATTCAAATTACTTACAATGAAATAACTTCTCACTCAGAAACCATTATCTTCATCAAATCTTAGCCAAACATAGCCGTGGGTGTGCCAAATGTAGCCGCTACGGTAAAATGTATACGAGTTTTTAGGGGGGAGCGCGCGCCAAAAAACGCGATTTTTTGGTGAAAAACTCTTCACGCGGCGCTGGAACTTTGGACCAGTACAGGTTCTTTTCAATTGAGCTCGGAAAATTATTTTGGTCAATCTAAGAAAAAGGCCGACAAAACCTCCGAAAAGTTTTTGAAACCACCCCCTCTCCGGAAAATCCTAGATCCGCCCTTGCCTATAAGCAATGATTGGATCGTTTTTTTTTTGTAAAAGAATTTTAACCTCGGCAGGCAAGCTTGCAAAATGTTGGCATGACTTCGCTGATTTTTTTTTGAAAAAGGGGATATATTTTCAATCATTTGATGCCACGTGATAACACTTGGATGTTAAATTATACAATTGTGGTTAAACTGTCTCAAACCGGTTTTTCTCAAAACTGACATAAGTTTCTGGAATTTTTTGAACATGGTTCGAATCACGACTAAAACGGCTTTTATTTGATATATTACTCAACCCAGTCCAATTACTTTTTGTGGCACCTGATTTTGCGTAAAAAGCAAAAAAAAACTAAAACACACCCCAATACAAAGTTCCTCCCCATTTTCAAGGGTCGGAACAATAATTGAATTTTTTTTTACTGCAGCAACCCAGGCTTTGAGCATCAGGGCGACGCCTTGACATTTTGGCTGCCCTTTGATGAGGTTCATGTTTATTTTTTGATATATCAAAAAACTATTTTATTATCTTATGAAATGATTTATTTGGATATAAATGAAAAAACTGCTTCCTATCATCATGGTTAAGCATGATTGCCAGTTTTTTTTTGTGTTTACGCAATAAATGCTATGAATAGATCATTTTAAAGTGCAACTTTAATCAATTTTTATTCGAAAATTAAATGAACAGCAAAAAGTCTGGTGAAAAAAGCAAATCATTAGAATTAATAGTGTCATCAACGCTAGGCAAACTTTTGCTAACTTTTTAATACGAATGGTTAAATATCTGTGAGAGGAGAGAAAAAAAGACAAACCATGTGTTTTGAAGCAACATTTAAAGTGAATACGACGTTCATTTTTCACTGAAAGGAAAACTGTCTGCAAAGTTTTAGTTTTTTCTGTTTATGGGCTAGTGTAACTTTTCTTGGGAAATTCAGCGTCACTTCGAGTTTCTTAAAGCTCTTTGAACATTAGTTGAACTGTTGAAATGATTCCAAATTGCTGCATTAAGTAAGGACTAGTAGAATCAAAATGTACAAGCCATCTGACCTAGCCTGGACTGACGACCTTCCATTATTATTTGTCAAAACACAAACCATGTGTTTTGAAGCAACATTTAAAGTGAATACGACGTTCATTTTTCACTGAAAGGAAAACTGTCTGCAAAGTTTTAGTTTTTTCTGTTTATGGGCTAGTGTAACTTTTCTTGGGAAATTCAGCGTCACTTCGAGTTTCTTAAAGCTCTTTGAACATTAGTTGAACTGCTGAAATGATTCCAAATTGCTGCATTAAGTAAGGACTAGTAGAATCAAAATAAACAAGCCATCTGACCTAGCCTGGATTGACGACCTTCCATTATTATTTGTCAAGTAACATCATCAAAAAGCCCAGACAAACAGATACTAGCGTTAATTTATTTCATTAACAAAAGTAGAGTTTTCTTTGCACAGAGTAAAATTTAGCTACCAACAATGGAGAGCTATCTTTTTTAATCTAGAAACACCAAGAATTTATGATATCTACCCACAATTAGTAGAAATCACTAACAAAAGTTATAACTTCTGCTTTGAAAGGAGTTAAATTGCTCTGAAGACCATTATTTCACATTGAAATTCAATAATGTTAACTTAATTTTGTAAGTAGGTTATAATTGGACCTAAATCATTATAAAAAAATATTTTCAGCATAGCTGTCTAGTATTTTTTTTGCCAATTAGCTAGGTTCAAAATACTAGAGAGAAAATTTATTGAACTTTATAAAAAATATATAATTTAACAAAATTTTTAACAAAACGTTCAATGCAATTACACTCATAACTACACAAAGATTTCAGTGCAATTACTCATCTTACTGTATTTAATGAGATTTCATTGCTGCTTGATTTGGAAAATTGCCTTTTGATTTTACCGTATTATTGGTGTTAATAAGTGAAAATTTAAAGTTTAGTAGAACCCTTTGGGAGTTAATTATAATCAAAATTTAGGTATTTAAAATTCTAAACCAATCTCAAGGAGCCGTTTTAGTTTTTGTCTCGATCAAATAATGTTGTGAAGACGTTTTGATAGGTATAGCTGTGGTTTATTGTTGTTTAAAGGAAATAATCTCAAAAAATATTTACGATTTTTTTTGTGTTTTTTTTGAGTTTTTTTGTTGATTGAAATGCTCAATGAAACTATATTAGGCTCTCGAAGTTAACCAGGGGAAGTGGTACAAAAACGTGAATAATTTCTCTTTTTATTGGTAATTTTTCAGCTGAAAATTCTCTTATTGATTGAGTTTTCTCAAATCGTGTTTAGAAATGTCCATCATAAATTTTTCTTGAATTCCAAAGTTTTTTCGAGCCATATAAAACTTTACATTAGGTCTCAAATGGCATAATTCCCAATTGGCATAAAAAAGAAAAATTTCCCAGATGGCATAAACTTCATGCAACAGTTGCTTTAAAAAAATCGAGAACAATTTTTTCGTGAACAATGTGAGAAAATTAGACAACTTGTCAATTCAAATGTTGATTGACAGTTTATTGTGAAAACCTTGTAGAGCTTTTTATCAAAAGCAAGAAGCATAAGCTTGCGATTATTAATAAGCTTCTTGTGGTCAATTTTTTTTCGACAAATCTGTTGCTTAAATTTGTTTGGAAGCAATTAATTCCAAATCTTGTTCACATGCTTTCGTTCCTGACAAAATGATAGAAATAGAAATTGATAGAAAACGTTTAAATTACAATGAAAACTTGAAAATTATGCCATATGTGAAAAGTTTCCGTTTTTTATGCCATTTGGGAATTATGCCATTTGGGAAGTTACCATTTAGATGAAACTTCAATGTTGAGTTTTTTTTCAAATATCAATTCCTCTGTTTATTGATACCGTTTCAACTGTAAGATGACAAGTTTCACTGTGGAAGAATGATAAAATTGTGATAAAATTTCTTTGAGCAAAACTAGTTTTTTAGAGGACACTTTACAATTTTCAAAAAAAAAACAATTCCATTTTTTTGACAGTGATGAAAGATCTTTTACTTTAGAATTTCAGACTGCATTAACAGTTGATGCATTTTAGATTCTATCTAGAAAAATGGGAAGGACTGTTCAAGCGTTAATAATCAGCTTCAAAATACTTCTTTCGGCAATCTAGTCTCCCCTTGACAAACTTGATTGCCTTTACCTCAGCAAAATTTTACAAAACACAATATACTTTTAGTTATGATTTTCCCAGGAGGACTGGAGAGGAAGAAATTTTTGCGATAAGGTCGGTCGAATACAGCAAAAAGGCAAAAAAATTGATCGAAGTATAATTAGTAGTATGCATAGAGTGCGTTAGGATGGGGGGGGGTTGTCATACATGGATGACCATTAGGTATAAATCATAATGGTCACTATGTATTAAATGATAAGCAATGGTCACCATGTAATAATCCTAATTGTCACCATGTATAATTTTATATCTAATAGTCCTCATGTAAAACTTCGGTATATTGTTGAGTATTCCCACTGAACGTTGTGGTTACATGTTTGGTGCGGGAAAGGATTTGCCAAATCTTCGTTCTGAAACCAGCTGGAGTGTTTAACTGCGCTATAGACTGTTTGCTCAATTCTTCTTAAAACTTTGATACAAACTCAAATTACATACAAATACATACAAAAGTATGCAAAATACACTATCGCTTAAATGAAATTGTTTATATCCCAGATTAATTGAGTTCCAAAGCTGAACAAAATCTCGCACTTAAATACACACTAAACACGGAATAGAGGTAGGTCAAATTTTATGTACAGACAATTCTCATATTAAAAAACTGAATTTTATTTACTATACAAAAGTTAATGTGGTGTTTTTTTGTGTTTTAATCTATTCGTCGATTTTTGACCGTGGTTCTACTACTTCAACTGCTTCATAATCGAAAAAAGAATCGTTGAAGAATTACGACTCGTCCTCATCGGAAGTATTGGCCTCCAGATCCGCGATATCCCCGCTATCAATATCACTGTCGTTGGTTTCTGCTTCCCGAATCAGACCGGGGTCTGGAGTTTGCCAACTGCTATTGACCTGGTTCATCAGTTGTCGAAGCGAGCGATGTGGTTGTGTGTTCTCAACAGCAAAACTATCCTCAGAGTATTCATCATCAATATCCGGATGTTCCCAATCAACGTTTTGAGTGTTAGCGAATTCTTCAGACACCCCATCTAGGAAATCGTCACAATCCTACGACACTGGCTGTTGACGATCTTCAAAAAATGGCATCCATTTTTCCAAATCGTCATCATCGGTTGGGTCAGAATTAACAGCGGCTGTGTTGTCATCACTATCATCAATGCCAATCACAGTTTGACCCACGATGTTTTTGTGACCGTAGGGAAGAGTCTGCTGACCATCATCGAGGATGTAGCGTTTGTCATCAAAAGCTGATAACGATGTTTTCGTCGAAGTCACTGTTTGCAGATTGTGTGACTCGGATGCGATTGGACTGTTTTCAGTTTTGAATAACGAGCCAGAGGTCAAGGTGTCTCGATATCGCTGATGACTCAACATCTTCTGAGCAGCTTTGGATACACCTTTCGCCGATAATTTTCTGCAGTCTAAAAATTTATATATGATTGCTAATCAATTTTTTGATGATCACTAATGTGTGGTGGTAAAAAAACCAAATGCGATGTTTTTTTTAAGAGCTACATCATGTTAACTTGAAGGCCAGGTGCAACAAAAAAAATACATGAAGGCAAGGTGTGACCTTAAAAAATTAGTCATCATTAAAAAAAAACAACAATCGACCAACACAAAAAAAAATCCCCGACAAAAAAATTTAAAAAAAAAAATTTTTTGCCGACAAAAAATTTTTTTTCAAAAAAACTTTCGCCCACAAAAAAAAATCGCCCACAAAAAAAAAACCAAAAATTTTCAAAAAAATTATTTTTTTTCGCCTAAAAAGTTTTTTCCAGTTTTTTTTTCAAAACAAAAAACACTTTTTCGCCCGAAAAAAAAAAAAATTTCGCCTACAAAAAAAACCGCCCACAAAAAAAAATTTCAAAAAAAAATTATACTTTTTCGCCCAAAAAGTTTTTTCCAAATTTCTTTTTTTTTTGACAAAATTTCATTTTTTCGCCCACAAATAAAAATTGCCTTTCGAAAAAAAAAATCACAAAAAAATCAAAATTTTTTTCGGAAATTCGTGCTCACAAATAAGGCAGATAGAAATTAATTACCTCTGGACAAAATGGAATAAAGCTTGGGTTTGAGGGATATAAACTCGGTTATAATGTCTCCTGGAAACTCATCTTTGAATTTTAAAACAACCATTTTATTTTTCGGGTCGTAGAGAGGGTGGTAATTTGACAAGTGAAGTTCATTCAAAATTTTCCTTTTTTCGGAAATTTCTCGGTATAAATCTTCACTTTTGACTTGGTACAAGAGACTGTCTGTATCAGAATACAGTAGTTGACATTCAAAATTTGGTTTCATTATATCGTAATGAAATTTATACACGTGAAACTTTGCTAACTCAAGAACACTAGCTCCCACAATTGTTGGGACATCCCAATAAATTTTTGTTGATTCGAAGTGAACGCTGTCAAGTTTTCTCCAAAAATTTTGTAGGATTTAAATTCGAATGCACTAATTTCTCGCAAAGCGGCATGATAATCTCTAACTATTCGAACAAGCATCCGTTTGCGCTTCGACTCGCATGTTTTCCCATAAGCACAATTGTTCAGTAGTTTGTACAAATCCTCCTCAAATTTATTTCTAGCTTGTTGTCGTTTAGTCGTGTTCAATCTGATGTATGGTTCTAACCATGCTTCTTGTTCAAACTTCAGCACACGGTGCACTTTTTTAACTTTAAGTCCCAACCTAACAAACAATTGCAATAGTTTGTAATGAATTGTATAGTTTGACTTGTCATGCAGCGTCTGCAGTAACTTTTTGGTCTTTCCAATTGAACGTCTTGCAATGTCTTGATTTTTCATCTGCTCGAGTAAATTTGTTTGGTAGGGACTCAACCAATCCTGGGGTACACTTTCTTTAGTAGGAGCTAAAGGGTAATCTTGATGATCCTCATGCAGTTCTTCTGGGTACTCGAGATCAACTTCCAATCTAAATCCAATCAAAGAGTCTTCAGTCATGTTGAGTATATGGTTCACAATCACCTCGTCTTCTATATGCTCTATTAACTCAAAGTTACGCACCGGTAATTTCTCCGTTTGCATGACGCCGCCATAGAGGTTATTTGCATCGATCATAAACCCGTAGGTGCTAGGTTGATCTGGGTTGAAGTCGGGGCATTCTTTGTTGTTGGCTTTGAAAAAGCGACTATGGAACACGGATGCAATACCACCTCGCATCATATTCTCGACCATTTCGAGATGCCTGCGGTCTGATAAAAGCTGAACATTCGAGTCTTTGCAGATACGTTGGAAGGCGTCTCCAGCTAAGTTTGAAGCACTAAAATGGTGCGCGCAGTCCAGACCATAAGTTTGGTGACTAATTTGTCGAAATTCTTCAAAGACGCAAGCAAGAAGGAGTGTACCACACTTGAGATACAATTTGTGATAATCCTCCAAGGGTTGACATTTGGACACTCTAAAAACTTTCCTTGCATGTTCCAGATCCGCTTGTGAAACTGCAACTTTTCCTCCATTCAAAACATCGGACCAATTTTGCAAAGGAGGCAATTCTTTTTCTGCAAATTTTTCTCTTTTGGTCATGTACTAATAAGGGTAGAAACCTTTTTGTCGTATCAGACACCGTTGCTCCTCCGTCTCGTTTGCAAAATACTTGTTCAAAATTGACATTTTTTCCGCTGGTAGATTATCAACCAATTTTTGCAAGGAAGAATTCAAAAACTTGCATGAGTCAATAAATCTGAGGTATTCAAAAAATTTTTGCTCAGATCCGTTTTTCCTTTTTAAAGTTTTGATTAGGACTGCAGTGCTTAACGATATATATTTTTCGTCGGTGCTAGGTATAACACTCATTGTACTTGTTGGCTCGCATTCATGCAATGCGAGACAAATGTGGTGAAGGTCATAGTTCTGGATGTTATGTCCAATGACTGGGGTAAAATTTACAGTTCGTCTTGCGAGGTTGCATTTTTCATGTGCCCATCCCAAAAATTTTCCAGAAAAATGGCAATGGTCAAGACATTTTTCGTGCTCATTGGTAAAATTAGTATTCGTGCTCATTGGTATACAGCAAATCCAACATGTTGATGTGTTTTCTTTGTTCAACGATTCTTGGATTTCTAGAAATTGAGAAAACCGTCGCTTTTGATCATATATCTCTCTCGCTAATTGATGCAACTGATTGAGAAATTTTTTCATGCATTGATCAGAGCTGTCATAGTCAAAGAAGTAGGGCTGTGAATTTCCGTATTCAATCAATAAAAATCAAATAAATCACAAGTGGTACAAACCACAAGGCCTGGAGGTTTTTGAACTCGTATCTGTTGGTACCTTTTTCTGCTGAAGGCATGACTACTAGAGCAGGTTCATGATCCTTACAACACTGGATGTGTTGCTCGTGAGTTTCACCACTCCAACTAATGTGAAAGCAGTTTCTACATAAACTTGCAATTGGGCGATACTTACACCCTTTGATTTCGCAGATGAACTTTAACAAATCGATTATAAGTACATAGTGATGCTTTGCAGGCTCATACAAGAGAAGCAGGTCCATGTCAAATATTTCAGTTTGGGTGCTGTTATCTTGGTTTGGTCGTTTTGATATATACCTTGGCAACAAATCTCCCTTGGTACTGGAACACATTTACCCGCACGTCGTTAAGTTGTTCAAATTTTCCAATTGAAGCAAAACTCATGGGTGAATCAAAATTACCTTAAGCTTTGTGTGCACTTTCAGCAGTGTATGTATCAGGTTGTGTCCGCGCAGCTGCTGGGTTCGCTTTTTGTTGATCAGTTAGAAGTAGGTCAACACCATGCTTCAGACTATAAGCAGCGGTAAAGCAAAGTTCGAAACAATTATTATCTTTATGATTTCTAATGTTTATCAAATTCTGGGACATTCGAATTCGAAAAGGCAAGTCAATATAAGATGACCCACGGATTGGTGAAAACTTGGCAAGTTTAACAAAAACTTGAATTACGTGTTGCAAAACCCAACCGCTTCCATAAGATGCAAAAGTCTCCAAAACTGCTTGCATTTTTTCGACCATTTCAAAAAACTCATCATCTTCTAATCCTAAGCTCATCACAGGTTTCATATCAGAGTTTGCATAAATGTCAATCCGCTCGTCGTGCTCAGTTTTACTAGAATCATTTATTACTTTAGGTTTTACCAAACCTAAATTAGCGCTGAACTGAACTTTTCTAGGTCCTTCTGCAACTCGATCGATTATGAGACTTTGATTTCATCTTTTTTCTCTTGCATAAACTGCAAAAGGTCAACCGGCTGCTTTTCATCCATGGGTTGGTTTCCGCCGATCACATACGCTTCAAGAACACCGAAAAAAGCAGACTCACTTTTTTGAAGATTTCGTCTTCATCGACAGCATGCACATCACCGAGGGCAGCATTAGCAGCGGCACTTGTAGTGGCTAAACCAGCAGAGGCAGCTCTCATAACAGGAAGACCATGGGTTGCTAGTAAATGAGCTGATAAGTTTTTGGGCGAATGAAATCCCAAATGACAATAATCACAAACACCTCCAAGTTGACCATGAGTGTGAAGAATATATTTTTGTAAATTTGAAAGCATTTGAGCCGTGAATGAACACTCATTGCATCGATAAACAATAAGTTTTTTTTTCAACAAAATGTTTGTCACGCTCATGGTGACTTCTATTGCTCTTATTTGCATATTTCAGTGGACAAAAATTGCATTTGAACATTTTTTGAAATAAGTTAAGCTATTGATTTTAAGAAAGAAAAAGAATCAAGTGATCTCAAATTACACTCAGAAACAACAGTAAATGGGAAGCATAACTGTTCGTCTACCATTTGCAGAGAAATCGGTTTGTGTTTTGCGCGCGTAATTTTGAATTTGAATTAAAGTTCCCGCCAAAATTTGAATTAGATTTGAATTTCCCGCCATAACTGGCAAACTCAAATTCGATTGGACGAAACAGATAAATTGTTGTTTTAAACGTTAATAATTATTACAAACGATAAAAATTAATCTAAGCCAACCAAATTTGGGCTAAATTTTAATCCAAAATGATTTTAGAGCCAAGAGAGGAAAGTTTTAATTTTTTATTTTATCAATTCAAATTATAAATTGATGAAATTTTCGAAATTGCGAATAAAAGTTGAGCATGTCACAACACATGATAGATCCTAAATATCCCAGTTGTCATGGGGACAGAATATCCTATAAAAATGTCAAAATTAGTATCAAAAACAGTTGAAATGATGAATAAGTAAAGCAAAAACTGAAAAATGACAGTTTTTTAACTTTCCAGGCGCATTGTTATCAATGATGTCAATCACGGAGCGGTCGCACGGTCCATGTCATCATGACTGTGTCTCAATTGTCTTTCGATTTGAAAAAAAAGTCCGAAAAAATACTTTTCTGTAAAGAGAAATGAGTTTGTTGTTTTAGGGGGGATTAAGGGGAGTAGCGTTTTTCTCGAAGACTATTGAAAAAACATCTACTCCCACAATCTCATTAGTCGTGCCCCTCAATGCACTTTCATAATAACACCACTTGCTCATAATAAAAAATTGCGTCTTCTGGTTGAAAATTGCATTTTTTCGGAAAAATGAAAAAACTATGAGTCATCAATTAAAAAGTTTGATTTTTATTATTTTTCTCAAATATTTAGCATGATGATGATTACTTGTATTTTTTTCAATATGATCATTTTTGGAGACAACAGTATCAATGATCAAATGGTAACTCCAATTTGTAGAAAAAGAAAAAAATTAATGCTTTTTTTTCCTTTTTGTAATTAAAAAATCAAATTTTTAACTAAAAACATTTAAAAAATAATTATTTTTATCAAAAAGATGGTTTTAAACATCTTTTATACTATTTTTCATTATGTTTAATTTGTATGGTAACTATTTGAATAAACATATGATAACATAAGTTTTCATCCAAAATTATTTTTTTACAGTTTTTTTTGACGTTAATTATCTTTTTTCAAAAAACGAAATTGATTTTTTTAATCTTGTTTTCTAAAAATTAGCATATATGGATGCTTTTCAGTTTTTTCTCAAGATCACTTATGTAAATAAGAATTTCAATGTTAATATGTTAAATCCTATTTGTGGAAAAAATGAAAATTTTACGGATTTTTTTTTGTTTTTAATTGAAAAAAAAATAGTCAATTTATTAAAAATAAATGATTTTTTTAACTTCAAATTTTAAAGGCTTTTGAAATAAATTTTTAATCAGAACCCAATCGTGTGATAATTAATGAACAAATACAAGATACAAACTCAAACTCAATTTTAAAGTTAAATTATTTTACACAAAAAATACAAACAAAAATCAATAAAACTCAACCTCAGTTTCAAAGTTATATAAGGTCCAAATACTCCTGCGCTTTCTCTAGTGTTGTTAACTTCCTTTTTTTCTTTGGCGCTAGACAGAGAGAAGGGGTTAAGTTTTCCATGTGGTTGCTCACAGTAGCCACAGGGGTACGCTTTGGAGTTGAGCAACCCGGTTCGTCAAGCCATGGTGACACTACAGGGGAAGAATCAGCTTTCGGGGTAACTACTGATGGTGACTCAATCTGTTCCATTCCCCATAAACGATCAAAAAATTCAATTTCTTCAAAGTATTCTAACTGGTTTTCACACATCGGAGTAACATCACAGTCGTATTTATACAAAATTTTTTTTACTGGTTTTGATAAAGTTGAAATATCAACCTGAAGAGCAAGAGGCTCGTCAGGATCCGTATATTTACCAGAATTTGTAAGGTAACTCAAATACTTTATATTCAGTTCTTCGTCTTTCTTTGAATTTTTTAAGGAAAATTTACTGAATAAATGTACAAGTCCACTCATCAGAATTGAAACTTTTTTCTTCGTTAATTATTGCTACAAAATTACCGTGAACGGTTTCATAAAAATTGGTTCTTTCGTGATTGGAATATCCGGCAATAATATAACAAGGCATTTTTGAAGAAAAGTTGGAAGAAAATGACAAACGTAACGCGGAGAGAAATGAAACTGAAATGAATTGTGAAAACGCCTCAAGAGATTAAAATAGGGATTGGTTCTTCTAAAATTAGAAATTTAAAGACCTCCTATGTAGTTTTTAATCAGTTTAATAAGGGAGGGCGTGTAAAATATTTATGTTACCTTGCGTGGTATTCTATGTTTATCTAAATTGCATTCAAACAAATAGCTTGTATCAAAAATAACGTTTAAACATTGTGACCTTTAACACCCAATAAAATTTTTGTCAGTTGTACATGCACAAAAAACTTATCCATTTGAACTAAATTGCAATCCAATATCTTTGCGATATAAAGTACATGTGTATATAACTTAAAATAGATACAACGCCGCTTTCTTTTGCAGACATATACAATCAATCGGAACCATTCATTTCTTTCTATTCAGTTTTGAATCAAGTTACTTTGAAACTTTACTCGTTACAATGAATAAAACCAAAACAAGCACCACAGCAAATGCAGATAAAGATTTTGGCGATTGCTATTTCGATATTTCGGAAAACAGTTAAAGACTAGTGCGTGCTACATTGAAAACATATGACCAAACTGGAACTTATGTATTCCTGAAATTTTTCAAAAAAGCAACTGAAGGCGCTGAATTTGAATGTGTACAAAGACTTTCCTTAAGCAGCGAAGAATTTTCAAAATTACTAAAGTCGGGAAAGTGAATCCGAGCGCAAACAAGTGAAATTTCTGATACTGTTGAAAACAAAGACAAACCACAATCTAATTGTAAACAAGCCAGGAAATCTCAACTTTCCTCAAACACAAACGATTTCAGGCACGACTCGAATTAATTTTCCTTTACAAAATGGCAGAAGCTATGTTCGAAGTTGTGTTACCTGATTATTTCCAAAAATTTCAACCAAATTTCAAATTTGTTATCACTGAAAAAATTCCTATTTTATCTACGTTTAAAAATTATGCTTTTGGAAGCCACTTCAAATCTGAATATTGCCCTTTTTCAGTCGAGAATGAAAAAAAAATTCATTACCATATATTGATTCAAACAGATTCAGAGGAACAATTAAACCAATTTTTTCCTTCCCAAAAATGTTTCAGTGTTCCCTGTATTTTCACTTGCTTCAAATACTTAGTTTCTCCTGCTAAAGATGTCAAAGGAAACGGTGAGTTATTTGACAAGCTTAAACTAGCTCTCACTTATTCAGCACAACCTGTTGCAGCCAATCTCGATTTGTTAGATTTCACTGCAATCAAAAAACGTTTACCCAATTTATTGCTTTCTGCAACATCATCTAACAAACAATCTTCACCAAATCAAAACGTTTGCAAGAAATCTCCGGCCGTTGGGGGACAGAAACGAATTGATAAAACAGTTACGCCTGCTGCATCGTCGACGTCAAACAAATCCCTAAGAATTTCGACTTCAGTTTCAAAGAAACCTACGGAAAGCAGACATGTTCAAACAGATGAGATGAATACAGAAACTTTGAAAAGATTTGAAAGTTTAATTAATGGACCCCATTCTGCCGCTTTTTGCAAAATAATGGATATTTTGACAAGTGGATATGGAAAACTTGATGTAGATACTGATGTGCTATTTGTGAAATTTATTGTTGAAGAGAAAGTTAGGTTTTAATTGATACATACTTTTCATTATTCCCTTTTTATTATACTGAGTTCAGTAAACATATTTTTAACATTCAATTTAAAACTCATTCATGAAATTTTTATAGACTTAAAAACACAATATCCAGACAAATTAGTCAGATTTCAGTATTTTTAGCCACTTGTTTGTAATTGGATGCTGATATTGATTTGGATTTTGTTTTGAAAAACAGACCATATGGTGGTTTAATTGGAATAGACAATTCGTCGCTCGACAAACACTTGAAACAAATCAAATTTCTTAGAATACATGCTATATTGCATGACGCAGCGGGATATTTGCAAGAAAAACATCATACCGGTCCTGGGTACACATATGTTTTGCCTTGTCCAATAAAAAACTGTTACCTGGGTCACGTGACAGATATTGCGTTTTGCTTATTTCTGAAAGCATTCAAACCAAAGTTATTTCGTTTTTTGGAATGTTGAGTGAAAGTCATGTTAACCCAAAGAAAGAAAACTAAAAAATTGTTTTTCAACCATCTCTTTATTTTAGATATTGAAGGATTTAAATGTGGCAAGAAACCTTTGATCATAAAGGAACTTTCCGTTTGCTCTGCTAATACAATTGATACAATTCATTTTCTGCCACCAGTCCAATTCAACAATTTCCAAAAGAAGAGAAAAAAGCGTACAATTGGGTATCTAAATTTCTACACGGGCTTCGTTGGGACGAAGGTGAATACACTTACTCATACTTGGATCAAATTTTTGTCAGCATTCGTTTGAGGAACCCAAATTCCCATTTTTTTGCTAAAGGTACACAAAAATCTGTTTTATTAGCTGAATACTTGAAATTACCCGTGACAAATTCGGAAGATTTTGGCTGCCCAAAGATTGAACAGTTATTGGGTCAAGAAAAACATATTTGCAAACGACATTCTCATTTACTTCCCTCACATCAATTATTAAAGCATTGTACCCGTAGAAAATCCAAAGTTTTTTCGATTGTTTACAAAATGAACTGTCCAATGATGCAAACAACCTTATCTCCAAATTTGGTGATTTACGCTTCAATGACTAATCAGAGTCCTGAAAACAATTTAACACCAAGAATTAAAGTTACTCTTACGCGGACAGGCATATTAGATTGTCGAGGAAAACCTCTCCTGCAAAAACTCGAACAAATTACACTGAATGATATCGAAATCGACAATTTACGGAAATTTTTAACAGTTCTTGACTACTTTCACCTGTACAATGTCCAGACTCAATTCGCCAGTCAATTCCGTTGTTCAATCTCAACCTGGAAAGGCTGCAACCTCAGCTGGGAGAGAGACGACAAATCCATTTGCATGACCATCAGCTTCCAGCTGAACTGAAAGAATTAGTCAAAACTGATAACGTTGAGGAAATACATCTAGTTCAAGCCACTATCAGAGTTGCTGCTCATTTTGTTGTAAAGTTCAAATCTAATTGTAACCATGACAAATTCACAAAATATGAGTTTTTCTTCATTGAACGAGGAGTTGATTTGCCTGTTGAACCGAAATGACGAATCACATATATATATATATATATATATATATATATATATATATATATATATACAAAGTTTTGTGAATCATAATAAATATATTTATTGATTGTCTTCATTTTCTTTTGATCTTGTGTGATTACTAGTTGCTATCATGTCGTGTTTGAAAATTCAAAATTTCAAAAAAAATGTTTTTGCCAAAAGAAAACAGTTTAACAGGTGAGAATTTACCAAAAGAGTTATTAGACGAAATCAGTACCGGAAACGTAGAAAAAATTGTTCGTATACTTCTGGCAGACAAAAATATAGCAAGATATATAATAAAATACAAACCAAAGGGCAATAGATCAGAGAGAAAAAAAGGCGATTGGTATGCAGTTGTAACTATCAACCTTGATACAAATGAGCAAAAAAAAACTTCCAAAAAACATGGAAATTGAAGAAACCACCACTGTTGAGAACAATGATTGCGACTTTGTAGACATTGGTGGTGCCAAACAGTCTTTATCTCACGAAAACAGATCTTGGAAATTTTGCAATTCTGTTTCTCTTCCGTCTGCAGAAGTTGTCTTTTTCACACAAGTCTGCTTCATTTTCATTTTGCTCTTTTTGTCTATTTCAAAATTGTCTTTTTACAATCTTAGTTGTGACGAGACTGCCATTTGGCTTTCAATACTATCCAGTACAGTTGGTTACATGTTACCCAATCCCAAGTGATAATAATGAATAAGATCATTTCAACAAAAGATCGTCTGTTTATGTCCGTTTCAGGTCCCTCGGGATCTGGCAAAACTGATTTAATTTTTCAAATGTTTCTCAAAGGTACATTCTGTCCATCATATAACAAGATATTTTAGTTTTATCTTCACGATCAACCCAAATACCGTTCCTTTGTTTCTCACAACAAATTTGATATTGAATTTATGAAATTGTCCAGCTTTGAAATTGTTGATAACTTACGGGATTGTATGGTTGTCTTTGATGATACCTGTGAAGAAATTTTTAATGAAAAAGATTTTGTTAAATTAGCTAAAGCAGGCCGACATAAAAATGTTCATGTTATTTATGTCAAGCACAATTTATTTCAGCAAAGTAAGCAATCACGTACAATAGATTTGAATACAACTCACTTAATTTTGTTCAAATCACCTCGAGACATTCAACAAATTGATTATTTAGGCAGACAGTTGAATAATGCAAAATTCCTCCGTCATGCGTATCAGTTGGCAACGAAAGAAGATTTCGGTCATCTGTTGATAGACTTGGATCCCAAAACTTCAGAATGTCTTCGTTATTCGTCAAACATAGTTCCACCATCACCAACCATTTTCTATTTACCATCCTCAAAAGCAGTTATCACATCTCTTGAAAATGAAAGAGAAAGAATTATGTATGCAAATGCTCAATAGTCGCCATTGTAGATCAATTTTGACAGGAGCTGATTCAAATTTTATTAGATTTCTTTGCGATTGTTTTGTGAATGTTTTTCTGGGACATGTTCCAGCTAACAAAATTTCATCGAGAGTAAGAAAATACCATTTGGAAAAACTGTTGACCCTAAGTTTAGTATCCGAGAAAAACGAAAAGTTTTGGCAAACAATATTTCACTGGTTAAATCAATCGGAGAATCGTGTTACATTTACCTGAAAAACTAGAACCTCAGGCATGTATGCTGAAGAATTCATCCTCATTCCTCGAAACACATATGCTCCAGATGAAAAAACTGCACCACAATCTCAAATCCTTCATAATCCATTAACTAACGACGAATCATCTCAACTCAATTACATACAACGATTTCGAGAACAAAATATCAGCCGTGACTCTCCACCACCATTAAACCCAACATCTCCTATTCCTTTAACCTATAATAATGTAGTACCAAATCTGCACCGAAAAAGAAATTTATCTGCACTTACTAATTTCAGTGATGATGGTGATGATGAAGCAGAAAAAAATTTTGAATCATACAATTCACTGCAGCAGACAAGCTCAAAGAGAACAGAAAAAAACGATGAAAAAAGTAATGGAAAAACCGCTGAAGTGTTTCGAAAGGTTATGGAATCCATTCAAGAGCTATTGGAAGCTAATAAATTGGAAAGGGCAAACATCGTGCTAAAGCAGTTGTTCAAAGTTGAATCCTTGACTTTAGACGTTGACGGATATGTTTTAATTCAAGGAAAACCAACACTCGTTAAAATTGAGTCTTTTTTGCACGATACACAGCAAAACAAAAAAAAACTTGAGGGTGTTTTTTATCCACAAATTTTGAAAGAACTGAATCTTGATCCTAGCTTTGTGTCCAACACTTATGCCAAACAGATTCTCCGCTCGCTTAAGAGCGAAGCAGCTAAGCCCTTCTCAACTGCTACCTCCTTCGTCTCCGACGACAAACCGACAACTGAGTACTCGAAGAGATCAAAACCCTCCTCTTCGAAGACTCGATCGACAACTCTCAAACCGAAAATCAAGCAATCCGACAAAAGAAAAACCCAGAAAAAAGAATTTTTCCCCACCACCAACGACGACGATGACAAAAACTATGAAAGCAGTAAAGAATCGTTTGCGACGACGTCAACAAAAGAATGGAAATCCTACTATCAGTGAAGAAAAGAAACTCAAATTACTCTACACGAAAGGTCCAGCTGCATTTGGTAGCGTTAAAAATTTAACAAATGCTAGTCAACTCTCATCAAAAAAAGTTAAAAAATTTCTGAGATCTCAATCATCACATACAAAATATGAATTGTTTTGTAAAACATATCCTCGGCTAAAAGTGATTGTTAACGATATCAATGAAATGTGGTCTCTTGACTTGGCTTATGTTGATAAATTGGCTAAATATAACCGAGGGGTACGATATTTGTTAGTTGCTGTCGATTGTCTCTCTCACTACTTACGAGTGGAACCCCTGAAGACCAAATATGCTAAGGAAACAACCGAAGCTTTCAAAAAAATGATCAAAACAAAACAACCAAAAAAAGTTTGGGTTGACAAAGGCAGCGAGTTTAAAGGAGAGTTCGAAAAGTTATGTACTAAACGAGAAATCATCAAATACAATACTCACAGTGAAAAAAAATCAGCGTTTGCCGAAAGAAACATTCGATCGCTGAAAAGTATTATGTACAAATACTTGGAGTTTGAATGGACTTACAGTTATATTAAAAAATTACACGGTTTTGTTCAAACGATTAACTCACGCGTTAATAGAGTAACAAAATTGGCTCCAAACAAGGTCACAAGAAAACATGTACCTGCTTTAGTTTCATTAATTGCAAACAGTTCATCGAAGTTGGTACAGAAACCAAAATTTTATGTTGGTGACTATGTTCGAATAGCGAAGACTGACTTGCCTTTTAGAAAAGGTTACAAGCAGATTTTTACAGACGAAGTTTTTGAAATAGTTGCCATTCCTACTGTAAACCCTCCAACATACAGTCTCATTGATGCGGAAAAGGAAGAAATCAGCGGAAAATTTTATGAAAAAGAACTTAGTTTAATTGGAAACAAAGCTGATTATATCGAAAATGGGCAGTGATGAGTTTACTGTACATTTGATTTCAACAGCATCAATGGATTATTTCCCAGACAACACTTTGGCCAGTTTTAGAAATTTTTGTAAAGCAGAAATAGCTTTAGACGGAGATTGGAGAGTTGCTCACTCAGAAATAATTGTCCCCACAAAATTAAACAATGTTACTGATGAGGAATTTACGTACTTCAGAGCATCCGAAGTAGTAGCCAGTAAATCCAACGCCTGCAATCGGAATACAATTTCCAGACCCTACTATGGCGAAAAAATTTTTGATCAAATCAGGAGAGTACACTTTTATAGAACAATTGATTAATGAGGTAAAAACAAAACTCAAAGACAAAGTTCACTTTGATGCGAGTCCTCAAGAAATCACGAATAGCATGAGCATTTGGATGAACGCGAATGAAGGAATCTCATTCCCAAGTCCCCAAATACCCAGTCTGTTAGGCTACAATGCAAAGCTTGATGAGAACGGTGAATATCACATTGGTTACAAAATGATACCCTCCTTCGATGCATCTTATGAGGGAAACGAACTGTACGAATCTCATTTCCCATATGACTTATCAAGTGGGACAAGTCTAATTTTTGTCTATATTGACATTATTCAATACCGAACTGTTGGTGATGCAAAGGCCCCATTGTTACGCGTCATTGATTCAAATAGACGCATCAAAAACGGTAGTGCCTGCAGCATTGAACCTAATCATCGAAAAAACTTCACTAATTTAGACTACAAAAAATTATTCACTTCATCTGTACAATCAATATCGGTACAGTTGCGCCCAGAAACTGGAAGACTAGTGCCCTTTGCAGGAACTGGTAAAGTTGTGTTGACTCTAAAATTCAAGCGCTTTGATTGAAAACCAATGGAACAATATTATGCAAAGCAAGCTTCACTTCCTCATTTCTCTGGACACTACCGACAACGCGGCAGTGGATTTGGCGCTTTGGCTGCTGGTATTGGTCGTGTTGTTATACCGTTTGACGATGGGTTATTCTACCGGCAGCGAAAAAACTGGGCAGAGAACTTTTGATGAGTGCAGCGCCAGAACTAATTGATGTCGCTATGAAAAAGAAGTCTCCTAAACAAGCATTGAAAAACATTGTCACAAAAACTGCAAGAAAACAACTCGGTGGTGGTAGACGACGTCGTCGAAAGACACCAATGAATGGATTACGAAGAAGAAGGTCAGTAGGGGCTCGAAAAAGAAAAACAACCATTCGAAGAAAAACCAGACCAGTGAGAAGTCGAGCAGATTTTTTCTCAAACATAAAAAATGATCGCTAATTTGTTACCCAATGAAGCTACCCATAGCTCTCTGGATTTGTTTGAAAAACAACCTCTTTTGATTACTTTTGAAAACGCTTTTGATCAAAAAATTGGACCTGTCTATTCACCTAATGGACCAATGCTTGAATTTGAAATCACCGGTGACCGTAATAATTTTGTTGACCTGCAAAAAATTTATTTGGAAACACCATGCAAAGTAACGCAATCAAATGGAGCTGATCTGCGATACGACAGCACTGATCCTACTGTGTCTGATTCACCGTTCCTCGTAAACAACTCCCTGTATTCCCTTTTCTCTGACTGTACCCTCTCTGCTAATGGACTCAAAATCTGAAATGCCAATAGTAATTTTGCGCATAAAAGCTTTATTGGAACAGAATGTTCTAACAGCAAAGGAGCCAAGGACTCATGGCTTAAGTGTCAGGGATATCGTTTTGAAAACAATACCGCTGCAATAGATGCAGCTGATTTCACATCTCAACGAGAACTGGTCCGTGAATCGAGGGAAATTTGGTTCTATGGACCCGCTGGAGTTGATTTTTTCACATGTGACAAGCATTTGTTGAGCGGTGTTACCCTCAGACTTTCCTACAGACGTTTTCATGAAGACTTTCTCATTATATCGGAAGATGCTGCCAAGCATTACAAGCTGCAAATACTCGAAGCGAACCTATATGTTAGAAAAATGACTGTGACCGACCATGTGCTCTCTGCCATTGAATCAACTTTGCTCAAAACTCCTGCGAACTACCCATATCAAGAAGAAATTACAAAAACATTTCTTGCGACAGCTGGTCAGCGCAGCTGGCAACAGGAAGATATTTTTGCTCGTGAACCGGTGAGACAAATTATCATAGCATTGAACACAAATAATGCATTTCTAGGAACAAACCGAACGAATCCTTTTCATTATCAAAAATTTGGATTGGAGCAAGTTACTTTGAGACGAAATGGTTTACCAATAGCAAGTACACCAATCAGTACACAAGATCATAAACGTCTCTTCTTCAACACACTATCAGCGCTGGGTTTGTTGCACTGCGGGCTGGGAATCACTCTGGATAACTACCAACAGCACTTTATTATGTGTTTTGATCTCACTAGCACACAGCAGGCAGCTCATGACTTCTTGCATCCAGAACTTACTAACTGCTCAGTTTCACTCGATCTTCAAATCTCAAACGCTTTGACAGCAAACCTGGAAGTTTTTGTTTGGGGTATACGCTCATCCAATGTATTTATTACCTCCGACCGCAAAGTTACAAAGAACGTCCTTCCCATTTCGACAGTCTGAAAATGGATGAAACCCAGTTGCAGGACCTCATTCAGAATTGTAAACATCTGAAATATAAGTTTTTTGGAGTATTTGCAGCCGACAATTTTCCACCTCACATCCCAAACAATATCTTTATGATTGTGAACACTTCAAAATCAGATTCTCCGGGGTTACATTGGATTGTGATTTGCAACAGAAGAAATATTTTATATTTTGCTGATCCTCTCGGTCTTCCTCTTAGGCAGTACACCAATCTGTACAAACGATTGAACGAGAATTTTCATCAGGTGACTGAATTGATGACAAACTTTCCCATGCAAGACTCAAACTCTACCATGTGCGGTTCTTTTTGGATTTATATTGCACATTTGAATTTTGATAAAAACTTTAATGGTGATGCTTCTGATTTTGTTTACATAACTGATCATGTTTTGAAATGTTTCCTAACTCACATGCTTACCCATTAACTAACCATTTAATATGGTTGATTTATACATTTTACAATTTAATTTTGAACAATACATTCTTATAGTAATTGAAATTTTACCCAATTGTTAGCTGAATAGCAGTAATTCGAGAAGTTAAGCTTTTCATCAAAGTGAGAAAAAAAGTACAAAATCGATCTATCGGTCTCCTATCACCATACCAGCAACTGTTGCCTCCTTTCAGTACAATTTCCGGACAGGTTTCGAAACGCCGCCTTTCGGCTGAGAGTCGAGCGCCATGCGTTTTCCTCTACTCGGACCCCAAGAAAATTTGTTCCACTTCATTTTTATAGTAACAAGTTAGGTACAAGTCTTAGAAATGGTTGCAGCAAAATTAATGGGCACTTTTGGCTTTCATCAGTGTTCTCGTTTTTCAAGATCTTAACCCACTTCAACTTATTAGCTCTTTCAACCTTTCTATAAAATCAAAGTTTTTGTCATAGATTTTAGACGTTTTTTTAGTCTCCTGTAGACACGGAAAATGGAAATGTCAAAATTTTCAAGCCAATTTCATCATTTTAGAGTTTTCAGTGTTCCATAATTTTTCTTTGTTTTACCTTCAATTGGCTGAACGAAATTTTTCATTCTTATTTTGGTCAAATTGATTATTAATTTTTGCCTAATTAGAGGTGGCGGCCGCCGCACTTGACGAATTTTGCTGTCTTCGAGATTCAGCAATAAAACATGCATTTTTGAAGGAAATCGTTCACCGCAGCCAACAGTTAAGATACGCTGCCAAAATCTTGTGCTTTCCTATATACCAGATAGTTTGGTCGCATATAATAGGTTTATAACGTCATTTTACTTGTAAACAAACCAATACCCCAAACTTTAGAAGGGAAAACATGCACCGACCAAAACCTAATTCCATTCCCGTTTCCACAACGTTCAGTGGGAATACTCAATAATATACCGAAGTTTTACATGAGGACTATTAGGTATAAAATTATACATGGTGACAATTAGAATTATTACAGAGTGACCATTAGGTATAAAATTATACATGGTGACAATTAGGATTATTACATGGTGACCATTGCTGATCATTTAATACATGGTGACCATTATGATTTATACCTAATGGTCATCCATGTATGACAACCCCCCGATCCTAACGCACTATATGCATACTACTATAATTTAATATAGTTTGTCTTTTGCATAAACATCTGCAAATTTCAATAAGCATTCGTCTTTATGGTTTGCTTTTACTTTGTTTAGAATTGGTTTGATGTTATATGGATTTAATATCCCATTAAACTTCCTCTCGCTCTAGTGCATACTTGCTCGCAAAAAACTCGAAAAAAAAGAAAGATTAATGGTTGTTTTTAAATGTATTTTGTCTGCTTATATCTATGTCCCAGGTTAGTTTCTTTTTAGATTCGTCAAAAAACTGAAACTAAAATTTCTTTTATCACTTGAATGAAAATATTTATTTGCTGCATAAAGTTACAATAGGCAATTGAACTTAGAAGCTTACCTGCACCGAGTGCCTATGGATTCTCGTAGATTATAAGGGATTTCCGAAACCAAATAAACCCGTTATAATCCATTACAGAGTAAAATTCAGACCTCAAAAGCGATTATAGTGTCATTAAAATTGTTTTTTTTTTCAAAAAATTATTCTCTATAAATCATTATAATCAATAACGATCCATTTTTTGCACTGAATTTGATTTTATTCAAAATAAATCCGTTGTGAGCTTTTTATTTAAAAAAATCTATTATAATATTTTATAATTTAGTATAACCCTTTTTAATTTTGAACTAATTTCGGTTGTTTTGCAGAAATAACCAAACCCCAATGTTTACTAGAGTTTACCAATATCACTCCTCCATTTTACAGTTTACACCTAACCTCTTTCACTACCCCACCCAAGTTCCGCACAGCTTTTTTACCCCCACAGTTTTTGAACCCCCACACACTCCAGTTTTTTTACCCCTCCCCAAAGCATTGAAACTTGCCACTCGCGTTCGATAAACAAATAGGGTTTGGCAAAAAAGTTGTAATTAACGTTGAAATACCCCTGTTCAAGCAATAACCACGCCTCCCCATTCAACCACTAAGTAAGCCCCTCTCCGTTCAACTAAAAAGCACACCCTTCTTGAATGTGTCGTGGGCGAATGGAGATTATGGTCACAAACAATTTTTATTTACTAAAGAAGGGAAAAATATAAAAATCTTATGAGAAAAGTATAAACTGATGAAACGTAGTATGTAGCAGTTACACTAAACAGGAAATAAGAGTGTTTCGTAATTTTTTACTATATGGAAATTTGAAAAATTTATCGATAAGGTCTCAAAAGTCTCTTGTATACGATTATAACTGACCATAAAAAAAATTCACGTTAAAATTGAGTATTAGTATTAAGAA
Organism: Symsagittifera roscoffensis; assembly: GCF_963678635.1. Lineage (NCBI taxonomy): Eukaryota > Metazoa > Xenacoelomorpha > Acoela > Convolutidae > Symsagittifera > Symsagittifera roscoffensis. The sequence goes on from NC_087069.1 coordinate 5,176,771, forward strand.
GAATTAAAATAGTCAATTTCTGCCTTTAACAAAGTTTTTTTTGGATCATTTAAAACTATCTGAAAGACGCTGTTATCTGGAGTTCAATTTTCACTTTTGATCAACGTTTTGCATTGATCTGGGTGTTTCAAAATGGTTATTTTACCAATTTGGTATAATGAACGAGCAAAATTCTGCGTTGTTATCACAAGCGTCAGCTGCAAACTAATGCGTTCGAAAATTATATGAGGCAAATCATTTGATCTTTTTTACGGATGCAAGACTTCAGTTGCATTCTTTATAATTTACATTAGCTTGAGTTGGGACAAATAAAAAAACATAAAAAATAAACCTTTATTTTTTTAATCTTTTTTTTCTCCAATAATTTTTGTAGTCTATAATTTTATAGTTACTGACTGAAATAAAAATTACAAAAAAATCGATTTTGATCCATGAGTGTTTTTTTTGCGGATAAACAGCGTTTATTCTTTCTTTTTTTTGTGCGAATAAAATTTCACATTAATTGACACTTTTCTGCAAAAGACAAAAGAACAGAAAGGATTGCAAAGATCGCAGAGTTGAATTTTCTTTAAAAGTAGATTCTTTTTCTTTTTTGCCAATCTGATTTTACTGAAACTAAACATATTTTATCACATGAATGAAAATATTTATTTGCTGCATAAAGTTACAATAGGCAATTGAACTTAGAAGCTTACCTGCACCGAGTGCCTATGGATTCTCGTAGATTATAAGGGATTTCCGAAACCAAATAAACCCATTATAATCCATTACAGAGTAAAATTCAGACCTCAAAAGCGATTATAGTGTCATTAAAATTGTTTTTTTTTCAAAAAATTATTCTATATAAATCATTATAATCAATAACGATCCATTTTTTGCACTGAATTTGATTTTATTCAAAATAAATCCGTTGTGAGCTTTTTATTAAAAAAAATCTATTATAATAATTTATAATTTAGTATAACCCTTTTTAATTTTGAACTAATTTCGGTTGTTTTGCAGAAATAACCAAACCCCAATGTTTACTAGAGTTTACCAATATCACTCCTCCATTTTACAGTTTACACAAAAGCCAAATTTTTTACCATAAAAAGGGGACATACTCAACCTAACCTATTTCACTACCCCACCCAAGTTCCGCACAGTTTTTTTACCCCCACAGTTTTTGAACCCCCACACACTCCAGTTTTTTTACCCCTCCCCAAAACATTGAAACTTGCCACTCGCGTTCGATAAACAAGGAGGGTTTGGCAAAAAAGTTGTAATTAACGTTGAAATACCCCTGTTCAAGCATTAACCACGCCTCCCCATTCAACCACTAAGTAAGCCCCTCTCCGTTCAACTAAAAAGCACACCCTTCTTGAATGTGTCGTGGGCGAATGGAGATTATGGTAACAAACAATTTTTATATACTAAAGAAGGGAAAAATATAAAAATCTTATGTGAAAAGTATAAACTGATGAAACGTAGTATGTAGCAGCTACACTAAACAGGAAATAAGAGTGTTTTGTAATTTTTTACTATATGGAAATTTGAAAAATTTATCGATAAGGTCTCAAAAGTCTCTTGCATACGATTATAACTGACCATAAAAAATTAAATTTACGTTAAAATTGAGTATTAGTATTAAGTAGAATTAAAATTGTCAATTTCTGCCTTTAACAAAGTTTTTTTGGATCTTTTAAAACCATCTGAAAGACGCTGTTATCTGGAGTTCAATTTTACAAAGTAAGTTCACTTTTGATCAACGTTTCGCACTGACATGGGTGTTTCAAAATGGTTATTTTAGCGAATTTGGGATAATGAACGCGCAAAGTTCTCCGTTCTTATCACTAGCGTCAGCGACAAACTAATGCGTTCGAAAATTAAATGAGGCAAATCATATGAGCTTTTCTTACAGATACAAGACTTCAGTTGCATTCTTTATAATTTACATTAGCTTGAGTTATAACAAATAAAAAAGCTTAAAAAGTAAACCTTTAATTTTTTAATCTTTTTTTCTCCAATAATTTGAGTAGTATATAATTTTATAGTTACTGGCCAAAATAGAAATTACAAAAAAATCGATTATCATCCATCAGTGTTTTTTGCGGATAAACAGCGTTTACTCTCTCTTTTTTTGTGCGAATATTTGTCATATTAGTTGATACTTTTCTACAAATGGCTAGAGTAGGAAAGATTGCAACGATCGCATATTTGAATATTCTTTAAAACTGGATACCTTTTCTTTTTTTCTTCTATGCCAATCTGACGTTACTGCTCAAAATTAATTGTTGTATTATTTTTCAGTTTTCTATAACAAAACAAGATTTCTGTTTGATACCTTATTAATGAATGTTGAAAATCAGCTAGACCTGCTCACACTTATGACCCAGATCCCTCAAAAAGAAAGAATGATGTGTATATTTTTGAGAAAACGTTGTTTTTTTGCGGATGAAATTTTGATCATTTGAAAAAGTTCACTCTTAAAAAACAAGTTTCAATTATTTGAATGTTCAAATTTGTCCAATTTCCAAAACAGTCAGTTTGAAAAGCAGTTATTAGTTTATTTTTAAAAAAATCTTAAAACAGACCTCATTCGAAAAGTTAGTTTTTGAAATAAATTTACAAAACTGTAATTTAAAATTACGAGTTTGTTCTTATGTAAATTTCTTACCACCTCGATTGTTGAAAAACCTCTTCATTTGAGTTAGTTATGTGTCCAAAAAAAGCTCCTGAATACGGAATTAGTAGGCACATTTAGCTTGCCTTTTTCAACGTTGAAACCTTTTGAGTGCGGTACTAGATGGTTTTGCGTATAACACTAACTCATTCAACTATTTTAGCCTTATAAATGTCATTTTCAAAGCGCCCATCAAACAGTCCATGAAATTGTTTAATTCGGAAAAATTTAAAACTCAATTGTTTGTAATAATTTAGAAAAAAAACTGCAATCCAACAAATTTTTAATAAAGTGACAGAATAGTAGTGCTCGGGGTGATGTTTTTGCTCCAGAAAAACAATTTTGACCAAATTTTTTAGTTTTAATCGAAAAGTGTTACCTTTCCGAGCTCAAAATTTGACGAAGAAAAATTTATCACTTCTGATCCTTTTTTGTAAACTCATGGTGGTTTAACGATTTTTGTTTTAGACAACTAGCGTGCGTTATATTTTGCGCTATTAACGGTTAGCGGAGATTTAATCCGTCATAAAAACCGCTTAAGATTGATTGAAATAGGTTCTTTGCCATTCTTGCTGAGCACTAGAAGTAAAAATGTCACAATCTAATTTATATGGCAATTAGGGGGATTATTTTCAAAAAAAAATAAATCACCTTAAAAAAAATTTATTTTTTTTAATTGAAAAATTTATCAATATCTCTAGAGCAAAAACAATTCCATAAATTTTACAAGGCATTTGGATTTTTTAAAGCTTCGCCTTGATACGAGCAATTTTGATTGTATTTCTTAGTTTTTTTGCATCTTTGTTTTGTTTAAGACGTCTTTTTCGTAAAATATTGACAATGCCGAATTACGGCCCCATTCGCTAGTTTTTGACTAAATGACAATGTAGCGGTTTAAGCTTTAACTGAAATGTTTGAACTCAACTAAGAGGCCAACAATCTGTAGTCTTTTAATTGAGCATGACTTGCATGGATGATTGTTGGTATCAAATTATTCTATGGTATTATCAAGTGACATGCAATTGTGCCCATTGATATCGCTTATAGCCTTTAACAAATTTATCGGACAAAATCATTTTAATTTTTTTGAAATAATTCTGACGTTGAGACAGTGAAATGGTGTCGAAATTGAAACTTAATTTCAAAATGATTGCGTTTTTTCTGAACTGATTGCAAGGTTTTCTTTTTCGTCTAATTTTAGGAGCACACTTAAGAAAAAAAAACATTCAACAAATTGCCATGTATTTTTTCAGAGAAAAAAAAAACAAAAAAGACAAAAACGATACGAATGCGGAATTTAGAAAAGTATTTCAATTTAATTTAAAATTGAAGGTCCAAATTTTTACTGAAATTTAAGAAGATGTCCGATAAATATGTTAAAAGCTCAGAAAGAAGAGTTCCGCCATTTCTGATTACCGCCAGCACTTGTTTTCAGCAGTTTTTTATTTCTTTTACAGAAGAAGCATGCGTTCTTTTTTTCTCCAATAATTTTTGTAGTCTATAATTTTATAGTTACTGACCGAAATAAAAATTACAAAAAAAATCGATTTTGATCCATGAGTGTTTTTTTTGCGGATAAACAGCGTTTATTCTTTTTTTTTTTGCAAATAAGTTTTTACATTAATTGACACTTTTCTGCGAACGACAAAAGAACAGAAAAGATTGCAAAGATCTCAGAGTTGAATTTTCTTTAAAAGTGGATTCTTTTTCTTTTATGCCAATCTGATTTTACTGCTCAAAATTAATTGCTGTAAAATTTTTCAGTTTTACATGACAAAACCGGATTTCTGTTTGACATGTTGCTAATGAATGTTATAAATCAGCTAGATCTGCTCACACTTACAACCCAGTTACTCACAAAAGATAGAACGTTGTGTATATTTTTGAAGAAAACATTTTTTTTTGCGGATGAAATTTTGATCATTTAAAAAAAAGTACTCTCAAAATACAAGTTTCATTTTTTTTAATGTTCAATTTTGTTCACTTCCCAAAACAGTCAGTTGAAAAAGCAGTTATTAGTTTATTTGAAAGTAGACCTTTTTCGAAAAGTTAGTTTTTGAACTAAACAGGAAATAAGAGTGTTTTGTAATTTTTTACTATATGGAAATTTGAAAAATTTATCGATAAGGTCTCAAAAGTCTCTTGTATACGATTATAACTGACCATAAAAAATTAAGTTCACGTTAAAATTGAGTATTAGTATTAAGTAGAATTAAAATAGTCAATTTCTGCCTTTAACAAAGTTTTTTTTGGATCTCTTAAAACTATCTGAAAGACGCTGTTATCTGGAGCACAATTTTCACTTTTGATCAACGTTTTGCTTGATCTGGGTGTTTCAAAATGGTTATTTTGCCAATTTGGGATAATGAACGAGCAAAATTCTGCGTTGTTATTACAAGCGTCAGCTGCAAACTAATGCGTTCGAAAATTATATGAGGCAAATCATTTGATCTTTTTTTACGGATGCAAGACTTCAGTTGCATTCCTTATAATTTACATTAGCTTGAGTTGGGACAATTAAAAAAAACATAAAAAATGAACTTTTATTTTTTTAATCTTTTTTTTCTCCAATAATGTTTGTAGTCTATAATTTTATAGTTACTGACCGAAATGAAAATTACAAAAAAAATCGATTTTGATCCATGGGTGTTTTTTTGCGGATAAACAGCGTTTATTCTTTCTTTTTTTTGTGCGAATAAGTTTTTACATTAATTGACACTTTTCTGCAAACGGCAAAAGAACAGAAAGGATTGCAAAGATCACAGAGTTGAATTTTCTTTAAAAGTGGATTCTTTTTCTTTTTTGCCAATCTGATTTTACTGCTCAAAATTATTTGCTGTAATATTTTTCAGTTTTACATAACAAAACCGGATTTCTGTTCGACATCTTGCTACTGAACGTTATAAATCAGCTAAATCTGCTCACACTTACAACCCAGTTACCGACAAAAGATACAACGTTGTGTATATTTTTGAAGAAAACCTTTTTTTTGCGGATGAAATTTTGATCATTTCAAAATTTCATTTGTTTCATTTGTTTTGAATGTTCAATTTCGTTCACAAAGTTCAAAAAGCAGTTATTAGTTTATTTGAAAGTAGACTTTTTTTCTAAATTTACGAGTTTGGTCTCATGTAAATTCTTTACCACCTTGATTGTTGAAATTTTTCTTATTTTGAATTTGTTATGATACCAAAATAAACTCCTGAATACAGAATTAGTAGGATCATTCAGCTTGGCGTTTTCCACGTTGAAACATTTTGAGTGCGGAACGAGATCGTTTTGCGTATAGCATTAATTCATTCTACGATTTTAGCCTTTTAAATATCATTTTAAAACGCCAATCAACTAGTCCATGGAATCGTTCAATTGAACTAAACAAGTGATACTTCAACTTTCAGTAGAGTTGAACTGGAAATACTGAGTAGCTTTGATTTTGTAATAATTTAGTGAAAAAGCAATCCAACATCAAAACTTTATTAAAGTGACATACTAGTTGTGCTCGGGGTGCTGTTTTTTTTCCAAAACTTTTTGAGATTTTTTTTGATTAAAAAAGTGTTGCCTTCCCGATTCAAAACTCGAAAAAATTGTCACTTTTGACACTTTTTGTAAATTATGGGGGTTTAACGATTTTCGTTTTAGCTTGTTTTAGACATCTAGCACGCGGTATAGTTCGCGCTATTAACGTGTAAGCGGAGATTGAATCCGTCGTAAAAACCGTTCGAAATTGGTTGAAACATTTCTTTGCCATTCTTGCTGAGCATTAGAAGCAAAAAGTATCACTTTGTACTTTATATGGCATGTGGGGTGATGATTAAAAAAAACTCTATTTTCAAAAACAAAATTTCACTTATTTTTTTAAATGAAAATTTCATTAATTTCTATATAGCGAATACTATTTAATAATCATTAAAAGACAGTTGTTTTTTTTTTTTCAAAGATTCGTCCTGATAGGAGCAGTATTGTTCGTATTGCTTAATTTTTTTGCATGCTTCTATTGCTTAAGACCTCTTTTTGGTAAAGTATTGACAAGGATTGCAGGATTACGGCCCCGTTAACTAGTTTTTGACTAAATGACGTTGAAGGGGCTTAAGGTTTAATTGAAAGTTTTAACTCAACTATGAGGTGAAAAATCTGGAGTCTTTTCTTTGAGCATGTCTTACTGGGATAATTTGCGGTATCAAATTATTATGTGGTATTATCAAGTGACATGTAATAGTGCCCTTTTGAAACAAGTCATTTATAGCCTTTAACAAATTTATTGGATAACACCTTAAGTTTTTGAAATAATTCTGACGTTGAGACAGTAAAATGATGTTCAAATTGCAATCGAATTTTCAAAACTGATTGCGTTTTTTCTGAACTGACTGCGAGATTTTTTTTTGCCTAGTTTTAGGAGCACAATTAGAAAAAAACTTTCATTGAACAAATTGCCATGTAATTTGTCAGAAAAAAAAGCAGAAGATCAAAACAATACAAATGCGGAATTGAAACGAAGCACTTCAATTTACATTAAAAATGAAGGTCGAAAATATTCCAGAAATTTAGGACGTTGTCCGATAAATATATTAAAAGCTCAGAAAGGACAAATCCGCGATTTCTGATTACAGCCAGCACCTGTTATTAGCAGTTTTGTTTTTTTTCTACAGAAGATGCTTGTTATTGGCCATTTGTAACATTCGCCCGGAGTTACATACCAACGGAAAGTAACGCTGGTCCTAAAACGACTGAATAGAGTCAAACAGAGCTTTAAATGTGGTTCTTATAACATCGGGCCAGCAAAATAATTACTGTTCAATGGCTATCAGCCAAACCGCGCAAATTAATTCAGTTACATCTGAAAATAGTGAGCTCATGGCTTGGTCTCGGTATCCCCAGAGCACGAGGTCTCTCCTGAAATCAGGGCTGATACTTTATTACTATTAAGTTACTAGACTACCATTTTTTTGTATAGTAGAGAAAATCATTCTATCCATCGGAGATGGATCGACTCTTCCCCTCAACTCCTAGCTTCTCATACCCTAAAACTGATCTTTGATGTTAATAAAAAAAAATTAAGTTTTTTTCCGGTAGGCTAAAAATTGTTAAAAACACAGTTTTGGATCACAATTACGGACCCCTCCAATTTCTTGAAGAAGCGTCCTCTTCACAACCAGGAAGGGTTGCAATTCTTCCCGTCAGCCTTCCTGAAAACCGGGATGTGTCCAGTGACACTTGTAACTGTACAATCGTTAGATTTTGGAGCGTGTCTCTTTCTTAAATATCAATAATACCAGTTTCAGCGGTTTTTCGTATCTGCCGTGTGTTTTCTGATTGCAAAAATAGTTGTTCTGATTTTGGCGGCTTTCAATTGTCGCACAAGTTAATATTGTTACCTGTCATGCAGGCCCACATCGAATTTTTTTGAATAACCACTTATTCATATAATCGACTTTTCCCAGTTCGCTCTTTTTCACAGATAACCTCACTAATCGCCATTTTCAATCTATCGTACGTTCAATTTTCTCGAAAAAAAATTCATTTCTTTGTACTCAATTTGACAGTATTTTGTCGAATGGCACAATTTTTACGATTTGTTTTTGATCATATTCTTCGAAATAATTTTTGGATTTTTTACTAATTTTCTCAAATTGTACGTTTCTTACTCCTTTGTAAAAACAGCGTCGCATGAGCTTCTCGACTTAGTTAGAGAAGATTTTTATAAAAATTTAACGGTTATTGTTTTTTTGAGTAACGGGGTTTGAAAATGGCTAATTTGGCCAATCTGGGATGATTAGCGCACTAACCTGCGTTCTTTTAACATACATAACCGATAACTCAATGCGTTCTAAATTGTATTGAGGCCAGCAATATGGTCAATATAAAGCAACACGAGATGCTAAACACAACCTTCCTTTATAGTTTACATAGCGTGTTGGGGGACAACATGAAAAACATTTCCACTGTTTTTGTTTTAATAACGTTATTAACTTTCCAACCAAAAAAAAATATTTCGATTTAAAAGTGCAGTCGCCCTGACTTATGAGCATTTTTGGTGGCTCTTCATTACAGTTGTCTCGAAGTGAACGCTCGCAAACTTTTTGAGATAGGATTTACAAGACTGCTCCTATCAAGGCGAAGCCCTGAATGCTTCGACTTCTTTTTAAGGTATATGAAGCAGTGTTCGCTTTTAAAACAAATTGTTGAGTTTTTGTTTTGAGGTTTTGTTAAAGATGCAAAAGTTTTGAGTATTTTCGAAAATCTTTCACCCACGCTCCATTTGAAGTCC